>NC_066366.1:23130000-23315000 GCF_013377495.2 Cygnus atratus
AAGCCATTTGAAGGCATTAAGACAAATGTTACAACCAGTTAATCGAAATCAGCTTGTACTACATATATTAAAATGTAATATGTTTATTAGTTTTAGGCATGTTTTTGCATTCCATATAAATTATGTTGCCCAAAAATTCAAATTTAAATCAAATACAAATATTTTTGTCATAGCGGTTATCTACTTTTTTGTTTTGTTCTTTAGCAACTCTGATGTTTTTTTCCCACATCCAAATCACTTTTCACAGATAGATAAAACTAAATCATTATATTGTTTATATGAAAACAATTTATAAATATTTTGGAAATATTTGACCAACATTAATGAATAAAAATCTGATTGGTAGTCCAGATAATAACCCTGTGGATTTGTTTCTTCCCTCTATTTGTGTGATGAATATAGATCCCACTTTCCTAGGTTCAGAAGATACACCCATAGTTTATGTGACCAGTTAAAATATGTGAAAACTATACAAAGTTATAAACATGACAATGTCTTGCATGTATGCACTTCACAAAACACATAACATAACATAATATTTTTATCCAAACATTCTCTTTTATCCCTAGACGGTTGAAATAGCAATAATATTCCTATTTCTAATATGAAGAAAAAGAATAATGTTCACAAAATAGAATAAATCCACCAGAAGCAGTGTAAGAAATTGTAATATATGTTCTTAACGTATCATGAGGTTAATATAATTTGTTATGCTAAATTTAACTTGAATGTTTCTCATTTATTTTAATTAAATAACACTTGAAAAAGTGTATGCCAAATGATGAGCAACTTATGTAGTTTGAAGGGAAAAAGATGTTTCCTGTATAATTGCCTGCCAGTGTCTTCTTAATGTAATTTTGTCTCTCTTATTCTCTCTTCTCCTGTTTTGTTTTGTTTTGTTTTATTTTATCTATTATTTTATTTTATTTTATTTTAATTTAATTTATTATTTTATTTTATTTTATTTTATTTTGTTTTATTTTATTTTGTTTTATTTTGTTTTATTTTATTTTATTTTCTAAGTAATAAACTGAGGCTAACAGTTTTGGAGGATTATAATACTTTAGGACTAATTCAAACTTCATATTTGATCCTTGGCCTGGGAAAGCTATATAACTACCTCTCTTTGACAGCAAACATAAATAACCAAATAAACTTATAAGCTTATATTTCAGATAACAAATTTGCACGTCTGACATCATTAAAATCTATACATTATTTGGAGATGGCAAAAATCACCCTCTTTGAAGGTGTTTTGTTCCTTGTAAGATGAGGGGTATTTCTGAGGGTTACTGTACTCATGAAATAATGCAGATTTCTGCAATTTTCAAGCAAGAACTAATACAAATTTTTAGGGTTCTGCAGGCCCCGAAAGGATTATATAAAAGCAGATAAATATTTTGGGGGCCATATCCAAATGTTCTAACAGTTGTTCATTTGTTTTTAAGATACAAAATTCTTGTAAGGAACATATAATATTCTTGTGGCTGGACTTTATTTGTGATCTCACCCTAAGCTCTTTTTAAGCATATGTACCGCTTAAGAACATTTTACAATACCAAATGCTGAGATATTCGTTAAATTAAGAATAAGAATCTGCCTACTCTTGCATTTTCTAGAATGAGTTAAGCTGTAATATATTTTCATCTAGTTAATAGATACATAAAACACTGAATGATCCAAGTACCAGCTATGTTAAAGGGTACTTATTTGTTCTTTTCATTTTCAATCACATTTTCAAAGAAAAGAAAATTCAAACGTAGCGAAAATTATTCAACATGTCAACAACAATGTTGGCAAAATTCTCAAGCAAATAAAGCTAAAACCCATTAGTTTTATAATATTTCTGCTCCCATTACATAGTTTACGTTATTTCGCCTTGCAACAGCTGCTCATACACAAGTGTTAGTGTGAGAAAGAACTGTAGATCCTGTAGACCTGCTATATTTCCCCTGCGAACTTGGTTAAGGAACTGAACCGGACTCTCATCCTTAGCATGTGCAAGTCAGTATAATCTTACTGACTCAGCAAGAAGCAGTTGCTGTGCCATGAAAATTAAGGGTGTATCACACTGCCTCCCTGCTGCAGTGAAGGAAGAAAGAGAAGAGATGAACCTCTGAGGGGGAAGTGAGGTACAGGGTTTGCAAAAAATTGTAACTTATTTTTCCCTTTTCCATATTTTTTCTTACAATTTAAAGCTTGTTTCCCTTGGCTCCTTATTTAGTCAATGGAGGAGTATATGGTCCTTCAGAGGGCTGTTCAGAGCATCTATGTCAGAACTAGTGTATCTCACTAAGCCAGATGCTGTGAGCATCCTGCTGAGCAGCAATCTTCCTGCCAGCAACAATATATTTTGTTGATATTTGCCCAGACTTGATTGCATACTCATAACCAAGCCCCCCAAGATATTGTCCAAGTCCTCTTTTCTCAAGAAAACTATCATATGACATTGCTTAAGTTAAAAAAACGTATGAGTAAAGCCATATTTCAGGGCCTGATCTAGCAGCCTGCTCCCATCCTCCCACATATGAGGCTCTTGTGTGTTCTGCCTCCTGCCTCCTACATCATTCAGCTTCTCATTTCCAGTTAATGCTTTGCTCCCAAAACCCTTAACCAGTCAGTTATGTTAGTTTACTAATGCACACAATTTTGTCTCATGGGTTGAAAAAAGAAGGAAATATGAGGCTTGCAATCTTGATTTCTTTCCTTTTCCTTATATTTTTAAAAAGCAATACTCATTGGTTTTTTAGTTTAACTTCCTTGAGGCCTATTCAAGGAACAGCGACCATATAGCAGCGCCCATAACAATTTGTTCTGTGTTATAACTTATGGTACACAGCTGTTTTATTTCTATGTTTGAGTGACAAATACTGGGTCAGCTACTTTCTAAAGCAGACAGTTAACCCTCATATTCTGTAGTATAAATAATGGTGCACATCAGGCATTGTCCTGCAACTTTCAAAATCAAAAGTTTCCATGCATATTAATGCACAGTTTGGATGTGTGAGAAGTGAAGGATTTGGTTTCTCAGGTAAATGGAGTAAGCACCACTTTTTCTGTTATTTCATAAGGATTTCAAGGTTATAGGAACACTCCCATTTTAGGTTTCCATTGATGCAAAACAGGTGACTGATCAGCTGCAATTTTCAAAATGGGAAGTAAGTTCTTTTTAAATTATCATTTTTTTTAAAAGCACTGTAATTGGACTGAATGCTATTAAACTGGTTCTTAATTTGTCACACAGTTCCTATGAGGAGTTTAAAAGAATAAAAAAGATCAGGTACTAGCTGAAAAACAGAAAATAGGAGAAGAAATAGGAATTGAATAAGCACCTAAGAACATGTACTTATAACTGTGTTATATGTGGACTTTCTTGTTTCTTGTTTTGATTTAAAGCCATAAAGAAACTTAAGAAAACTATTGTTGTTGTTGTTTTTGTAGGTCCAGCTAAAGAAAATGAACAGAAGAACTGAGATAGGAGATAGTAGCACAGACATATTTTAGTATAAACAAAACTATAACTGCAAAAGCAATCTAGTCTTGGATCAATACAGTAATTTGGGAATTACTATATATAAGAAACTCAAAGAAATCATTAATTCAACATAGTACAACATGTAGAGTGCAAAATAGATTTTACAAGCTGTTCAACAGAACTTGGTTTGGAAAAAGTAAAAAAAAAAAAAAACAACAACAGCAACAACAACAACAATAACAAAAACATAGACAAGGCAAATTATAAGAGAAATAAGTATTCAGTTAAGCAGATTGGCAGGGAGACTAAAATTTCAGACTTAAAGTCCAAAATAATAATGTGAAGCCACATAGAATAAAGTTACTGAAATAAATATATAATAATTAATCTGGTGGTAGAAATAAAATTTCCTGCAGTCAGTAAAATACAGTGCAAAATAACAGATGCTCAGGAACTTTTCCCTTTTCGTAGAGAAAACTGGTATACAGGACACATGCTACAACAAAAATGAGCCTGCATTCAAGCTGGCTCAAACTTTAGACCCATACTTCATACCTGCTCCAGTGAATTCAGTTGGAGCTTTGCCCTTGAGTTTGACAGGGCCAAGCTAAGATCTTAAGTTTATATTGTAGATGGCATTTAACATGTTTTCTCACTGTCTACTTGCAAAATCAACACTGATGCCAGTAAGCATTCTTGAATTAAATAATTACTTTCTATTGAGGAAAAAATGTGTTGCTTCCTTATATCTGAAAAGCTCTTGGATTTTGCCACTTTGTCTTTATACGTTCCTAAGATGCACCGAATGAAATTGAACAGCTTGGCAAACTGAGTAACTCAGAATATCTATTCTACTTTGTTTTCCTCTCAAAAATATCCACAAACACTTTCCTGGGAATTAAGTAAAAAAACCTTGCATGAATACATTGCTGGAGTTTCACTTAATATTCTAGACACTAAACAAATGCAAAGTTAATGTTTATACAGCAACATATCTCTTTTGTATGTTTTTGTATGCGCATCCCTAAAAAATGCACATGCCTGTAAATATGCATACATTTTGCTGTATGAAAATTTTAAAACACTTATAAAATGTGTAGCATAGCAGTATTTCTCCCCCTTCTGCAATCATACCTTGCTGTCATTAGCTTCTAGTGCCTCTCCTCTGCTTCAGCCCCAGGGCTCATTACTGTCACTTCCTTACTTTCTCTGTTTGTTCCTCTGCCTCACACTGTTGAAACCAGCTCCATCAATATTGTCCAAATGCACAAACCCAAAATTTTAACTGTATACTGAGATGTTGCAAGTATCTTACTTTTTATATTAAGTATAAAACATTTAAATAAATAAACTATACATTCAGTTCAGGGTCAGACCTTCTTTATCATCTCCCTAGTATTCTTATGTACTGAAAACCTTGAAGAACAGAACACACTTAAAGACTGTAATATGTGATGTTCATTGCAAAGATATTTGGATTATTTAACAGATCCAAATGTAGTGTTATTGTAATAAAAGCATCTAACCTCTTAACTCTGAATTTGCTTCTGTCTCTGTAAGCATCATTTTTGCTTACTGTTTGTTATATTCATCTAAAGTAAACCAAAAAGCAAAAAAATACTGTATGTACTCTTTTCCTGCACTTCCAAGATCTTTAAAAAAACAAACAAACAAACAAAAAAACTCCAAGCACTGTCTCAGTGATGCAAGAGGTAACACTCCAAAAGAATACAAAACATAAACAGCATCTGAACACAATGTGCATTGTGTCAAGGCCCTGCACCTTGAAAGTTTGTATTTTAACAATGACTGCTAGGTAATTCATCCTGTCTGCTCATTGAGAAGATATTGCAGAACTACACAGTAAGACAAAGCCACAGACATGCAGGGTTTTGCCATTAAAACATTTTTGAAACGAATGAAACCTTTCCTTACATGAGAGTTAGCTTAAAAATTTATTGAAATTTTATTCTAAATTTCAAATAATGCAAAATCAAATATAAATCATGAGGATTTTTACATTGAACCTCTATTTCCAGCTGCAGTAAAGAAGGAGAAAGATAGAGTGGAACTGAAGAGGTGGAGCAGAAAAGCCCTTGATACAGTGGCATAAAAATTTTACTTGAGTTCCTCCCTTAGAGGAACTAAGTTGGACAGCCAAAGATGTACAAATTTCTTCTCAATATACCACTAAAATGATTGTATTTGCAGATTTGATGCAGAGTTTCTTCTGAAGAACTAGTATTACATTGTGTTTTTCTTCTCCTGGTGATGGTGCCAGTGGATGCTGAAGAAATTAATTTTCATATTGGATGGGTGATGGGAACCTCATGTTCTCTACATTTAGACATCCACCAGCTTTTGTTTGGCATCCAGATCTGTAAAAAAACTCTCCCCTTTTTCAAGGAAGTCCCAAGCTGCAGTGTACACACATATAATCCAAAAGTGCTCATTGACTAGGAATCACTTTCCAGTAACATACTAGAACAGCAATTGCACTTAGCAGCAGCAAATTGTAATGAAAAGATGGGCGTTCAAGTCAGCCCACAAAACTAACCAAAATTCCTGGGTCATTCTTCCTTTCCTTCCATCCCTTTCCTCAGCCCATTCAACACATAACCCTACAGCTCTAAACATTCACCTATTAAGAAATCTAAGTACAACTTTTTTTTCTTTTCTTTTCTTTTTTTTTTTTCATTCATTTTACTGATTTTACTGATACTCTCTTATGCTGAAGTCTGGCAAACACTGAAAGGCAGGTATTTTTTAATGTCGGGTCTCAAATGATTAATGTTTTGGGAAAACTTATCATTCAGACCTGGCTTAAGTGTTACACTGGAAGATACCTGGATGCCAATATCATACTACTATTACTTGGTATCTCTCTCCAGTGACCATATTGCTTCCTGAGTCATATGGGGGCAAGAAGTTGCAGCACAGCTGTACACAAGGCCCCATAGCAGCAAGGATTTGTGACAGGTACGATGAATGTGTAAGTGTTTGTGCAAGAACAGCGGAAAAGCAGAGAGACAGTAGTGGTGTGCATAAAAGGAGCCTAGCCTAAAGGCGAGATATGTCTCCTTTTTCCCTGAGCTCTCCATAGACAAATCTCATTGCCCAAAGATACTTCTTGCTGTTTGTAGTACTTGTAATGTAAATTATATGTTGATTCCTTCGCGACCGGGCCTAAAGATTATTGATTGCAAAGGATTTTATATTTCATATTCTCCTTAAAAAATTTGTGGAGGTAATATCATATTTTTTAAAATATGATTCCAGAACAGAAGCAATGAATACTAGTTCATACACTAGATATAAATTCACTTGTAAATCTTACAGGCTTAGATTATATTTCCAATTGACAGCATTTACGCAGTTACTGTTGATGCCATCTTTTCTAAAGGAACAAAGAAAAACGAGCACAGCTTTCCTACTGCCTAGGCCCTGAGGGCACTCACAGGCCTTTCTGTCCCTGCTCAGCACACCTGGGGGCTCCCCCCCACCCTGCCCAGGCCCAGGCCCCTACATCAGCCCAGGGAGGCTGCAGCAGGGCTGGGCTCCAGCTCCCCACAGCCCTGCCCTGCCTGGCTATGGGTCCCACTGATCCGAGCCCACGAGTGCGCCCATGTTCCGGCCTGGTCTCGGCCTGGCCCTTTTCCCAGAAAGATGTCTGGTGCCCAGGGC
The DNA here is from genome assembly GCF_013377495.2 of Cygnus atratus. Lineage (NCBI taxonomy): Eukaryota > Metazoa > Chordata > Aves > Anseriformes > Anatidae > Cygnus > Cygnus atratus. The sequence goes on from NC_066366.1 coordinate 23,137,160, forward strand.
TGGGGCTGCCCCGGTGCCTCCTGCTGCCCTGCTCCTGGTGGGACAGGCGCTGGCTGCTAGGCCCTGCTGTGCCTCCCCCATGGGAAGCCCCCACCATTGCCAGCACCCAGTGAGCAGTCAGCCCCCAGGACACCTTTAACACCTGCACAAAACTCTCTACTAATTTATTGCTACCAGTTAAAATCCATAGTTAAGAAAAGAAACAACAACAACAAAACAGTTCATGTTGGAATTGTTAATTTACTTAAATGACGGGAAAAATATGCATCGATTGATAGTACAATAAATACGATGGATGTGAATTAGTTTGCTATTATTTTGCCTCTACAGCTACTCACAGAAGCAATAGGGATAAAACAGAGATCATAAGCAATTATAAGATGTTAAAGCATAATGTAAGCAGGCTTTAGGTTCCTACATTCTATACCAGAATAATGGGCACAATGGACAATTTGTGGGTATTGCTGAATGAAAATACAGTAGGGGGAAAAAAAAAAGTGAGAGAGAGAGAGAGGATGCTTCTATCAATTTGCAATAACAATGTGGATTTTATGAACATTTTCAGAATGTTCACCTCTACACTAATAGAGTTACAAACCATTATAATTCTGTGACATAATTAATTTTATTAGAAGTATTTTACTTAGTTGACAAATCTGACCTTTCACTTAGGAAATTCAGATAGCTTTACAAAACTGTCCTATCAATGGCCAAAGAAGTCTGAAAATCACTGTGAAGCCCGATAACTAGCTTAGGCAGTAAAGAAAAATCTTGGGAGACAAATGACATTAAACTGCATTAAGTGTATGAAAGAAATCAATAACTTTAACTTGGACATGCAGTATTTTTATTACATATTTTTATGCTAGGACATTGCACACTGCTGCATTGGCAGAACACTGGCAGAGCTCTACCATCTATGAAGCATAAAAGAAAAGAAAAAAGCAGCAAGAAAGACTGAGGTGAAAAGTAAAGGAATGTTTAATAGCTGAAGCCTCCGGAGCAGGTAAGCTATGTTACCAAAAACAGCTGTTCATAGCTATAAACAAAAATAAATTCTTTGTTCTTACAGCTGTTTTGTCTGCAGCTCTCCTCACTTTGTGATTTGCAAATAATGATAGAAGCTAGGGAAAAAAAAAAAAGTTTAAGTACTGCAGTGCTACACTGGAATGGATTAGACTTAATGCAAGTAGTGATTTTATTGGTGATATTTACACTTGATTTAGTCCCTTAAACTAACTGAAGAGGAATTGGGTTTTCCATTAGTTTAAAAACAGTCATGTAAAAAAGAAAGATGAATATTATTTGTTCAAAAATATAATAGCCTTGTTTCTCATCTGTAATACTATTACGGAAAGCCAGTAAATGCAGTCTTACTATGCTCACAGTAAGTAATTTTTTAACAGCTTTTTCATAGGAGGCATTTTCCAGTTCTGCACTTCTGATGAACTTGCATAATTCATGTGCCTCTGGTACCTTTTGTTTGGTCTATAACATGATAGCTGTAAGACCCTCGCCCTCTGTTTCTTTTCAAAGTTTTCAAAGCTTAAATATGCTAGGGGAAAGATATTCTGAGGGGAGATTATTTGAAAGTTTCTCTATCATACAGAAACTTTAAGCCCTAATGCTAGGCATCAAGTATCCAAAAAAGGGCACAATAATGCTCTCCTTCAATTTTGAGAGACATCAGGTCATGAATATAAACTCAGAAAAAGACTACTGTAAAATATTGCAAAAGCTTACCAAACTGATTTACAGGGAGGTAAAAATCTTACAAATGAGTCTCATCAAGATGCTCATCTTACACACTACTTGAACTCCCATCTGTATTTTTCAGCAAGAGGAAAAAATGTACTTCCAAAGGTAAAGCCAGTCTTTACAATGCCTGAGATCTGTCTTTGAGGTGTAGAGAGGACCACTGTCTACTGTAGACTGCAAAGATTATGAAAACATATATGCTTGATATGGCTGCAGGCTATTTCTATTTCAGTTTCTTGCTAATAAGTGCACTTCCAAAACTTTTAGCTGCATCCCAGAGGGACATTTTTAGTGAGTGCTGGAGAGGGCCAGCGTTTAAAAGAGCAAACACAGAATCACAGAATCATAGAATCATCTAGGTTGGAAGAGACCTCCAAGATCACCTAGTCCAACCTCTGACCTAACACTAACAAGTCCTCCACTAAACCATATCACTAAGGACTACATCTAAACATCTTTTAAAGACCTCCTCAACCACTTCCCGGGGCAGCCCATTCCAATGCCTAACAACCCTTTCAGTAAAGAAGTTCTTCCTAATATCCAGCCTAAACCTCCCCTGGTGCAACTTTAGCCCATTCCCCCTCGTCCTGTCACCAGGCACGTGGGAGAATAGACCAATCCCCACCTCGCTACAGCCTCCTTTAATGTACCTGTAGAGAGTGATAAGGTCGCCCCTGAGCCTCCTCTTCTCCAGGCTGAACAATCCCAGCTCCCTCAGCCACTCCTCATAAGACTTGTTCTCCAGACCCCTCACCAGCTTCGTCACCCTTCTCTGGACTCTCTCGAGCACCTCCATGTCCTTCTTGTAGTGAGGTGCAGCCTTACCAGAGCCGAGTACAGGGGGACAATCACTTCCCTAGACCTGCTGGCCACACTGCTTCTTATACAAGCCAGGATGCTGTTGGCCTTCTTGGCCACCTGACTACACTGCTGGCTCATATTCAGCCGACTATCAACCAGTACTCCCAGGTCCTTCTCTGCCAGGCAGCTTTCCAGCCACTCATCTCCCAGCCTGTAGCGCTGCCTGGGGTTGTTGCGCCCCAGGTGCAGGACCTGACACTTGGCCTTGTTGAACTTCATACAGTTGACCTCAACCCATCGGTCCAGCCTATCCAGATCCTCCTGCAGAGCCTTCCTGCCCTGGAGCAGATCGACACACGCACCTAACTTGGTGTCATCTGCAAACTTACTGAGGGTGCACTCAATCCCCTCATCCAGATCATCGATAAAGATATTAAAGAGGACCAGCCCCAGTACTGAGCCCTGGGGGACGCCACTAGTGACTGGCTGTCCTGGTTTCAGTTAGGACAGAGTTAATTTTCCTCCTAGTAGCTGGCAGGGTGCTATGTTTTGGATTAGAATGAGAAGAGCGCTGATAACATGCTGATGTTTTAATTGTTGTAGAGCAGTGCTTACACCAAGCCAAGGACTTTTCAGCCTCTCTCTGTCCCGCTAGCGAGCAGGCTAGGGATGCAGCAGGAGCTGGGAGGGGACAGACCCAGGACAGATGACCCAAACTGGCCAAAGGGGTATTCCATACCATCTGACGTCATGCTGAACAATATATAGGGGTGGCTAGCCGGGGTGGAGGGGGGGGCCAGCTGCTCGGGGATAGGCTGGGCATCGGTCAACGGGTGGTGAGCAATTGCATTGTGCATCACTTATTTCGTACACATTATTACTATTAATACTATTATTATTATTATTATTGTTGTTATTCTTTTCCCTGTCTTAATAAACTGTCTTTATCTCAACTCACAGGCTCCACTTTCCCGTTTCTCTCCCCCATCCTGGAGAGGGAGGGGGGAGGGTGAGCGAACGGCTGTGTGGTGTTTGACTGCCAGCCGGGCTAAACCACAACACTGGCCTCCAACTGGATTTGACTCCATTCACCACAACTCTTTGGGCCCGGCTATCTAGCCAGTTTTTAACCCAACGAAGCGTACGCCAGTCCAAGCCATGAGCAGCCAGTTTCTTGAGGAGAATGTTGTGGGAAACGGTGTCAAAAGTCTTACTGAAATCAAGGTAGACCAACTAGGTTGTCCCTGTGAAAAATTGTTTCCTTTGAAAGTTATCAAAATAAATGAATACAAGCAAGCACTGCTGTAGAGAAAAATCAAAGTGAAAAAGTTAGCTAAATTGAGGTTAAAAGTAGACATGAAAATTAGTGTCATCAAAAAGATAATGAAGTTTAAAAGAAATGATAAAAAAGAGCCATTTCATAGAACATTTTATAAAAAAGGCAGCTTAACTCAAGCCAATAAAAACAAAGAAAATTTTTGTATAGGAACTGCTACTAATTAGATATTATTAAAGGCAAAATTAACATTTCAGTTTTATGGTCTTACAAATAAAACCAGAAAACCCTCTCTCTCTTAACATTGCCTGATTTTATCAACAATAAGAGTTCACTAGTATAGCAATACTACGTGCTCTTTTTCAACCAACACTCCAGAAGCAGTACAGTAATGAATCATGAAGTAACATGGAGATCCATATTAAAAATGAATTTATAATCTCTGACGTATAGTCCATACATATGTTTTTATGCATTTGGGAGATAATAGGCTTGCAGGTAACACAGCTGGTATCCTGGAACCCATGCAACACAATTTGAATTTGACCCATACAAGGGTGTGCATGTCTTCAGCAGTCCGTCTTCCTATGGTTCAAGAACTGTCAGTTCAGCCATTGCCAGACTAATGTCTCAAGTCCGCAAACAGTTCTTGAGTTCATATCATTAACTTCCTTAATATCAGGGAAGGTATTTTTCTGACTAAGCATACATCAGAAATCTTTATTATAATAGGAGTGACAGAATTTCTTGGTCCCTATCAGCAACTACCATTAAAGGCAGAATAGAAAACCGTAATGGACTCCTGCCAGTTATTTTTTCATGACCCACAAATTCTCACTTAGTTGTTAGCAAAATCTTTACCATATAAATTTCAAGTAAGAAATAGCATTTAAAAACTAGAGAATATGATTGTAAAAAACAATAAAAAAATAAAAAATCTGTTATCAAGGACTATCAGTGCCCTCAATAATATATACATATTGTCTTTACCCCAAGGAATTGGCATTTCCCATCACAGATGACAAATAGCAGTTTGGAAGACATTCTGATGGACCCATTGATAGTGAAGGACAGAATGTCATTTGAAACCACCGAGATCAGTTTTCCAGCCCAGATGTTGTCTCAAATTGTTTGTTTTCTAATTTTTTCATATGTCAAAGTATATCCCTCCCCCCAAAAAAAGAAAAAAAAAACAACTTTGAAAGAAAACTCCATGTTGTAAGGAAGATATGAATTAAAAGCGATATCCTTTTTACCAAATTTCTTTCCCTTACAGTTTGTTCTCGCACAAGTATCATAAGAAAAAAAAATATCATTAGGTATTGCTCACTCATGCCATTGGGATATATTCAGAGAGCATACATACCATAAGAAATACATATCCAAATTAAGAAATAGTTATATAAAAGCAAGCAGTGAATTAAAACACCTCCAATCCATAAAAATGATTTAAATGTATCTGATATTAATCATTAACAGAAAGAGACAGATGGTGATAAATTAATGGGGCAAGACAGTAAAAAACAAAGATGGTGACAAAGTTAAGGGTTTTATAGGGCATGGAAAACAGAAAGACAACATCCTTGTTTGTTATACCTTACTGAAAGTATAGGCATCAGCACTGGTATTGAACAAAGCAGAACAATTATTAAGCTGATAAAAACTGCCAAAGAAACTTCACAAAAGAAGAACAACCAACCACCATTAGGAATTTTATTGTCAATCTGAAACAACTGGCTGCTGGAAGATGTAGCCTTAATATATATGTGCATATATATGTATACAGATATATATATTAAATCCCTTATTTGCCTAAGCATTCAGGAAATGAGAAACTTTCACAATTGAAATGTCAACTAATGATGCCGTATTCTATAGTCTGTTTGTGACTAAGTGCAAACAAGGGGTCTCCATGTTGTTTCCTTATTTCACTGTTTACTAACCCGCGCTGATAACAATATTACAGCTCATAATGAAAATAGAACTTATATGCTGAAGTATTTTTTTCTATTTGAATGATCTCTTGAAATTCTGAGTTGCAACTCCATAGTAAAATAAAATATCATTCCTAGTTTTTGCCATAAATTGCAAAATGCAATTTGAGGGTGATACTTCCTATTCATAATTTCGTCTCTGAAAGAATATGTAAGAAGTGTTATAATATATTAAGTGAACTCTCCCTGAGTTTTATGGTAGTTATACTTTTCAAAGCTTTTTGTCTGATGCAAGCCACAATTGTTTTTGTCTTCTTAATGTCAGATTTTTCACATACCTAAGGCTCATGCTGTAATGTGAGAGAGCTGTGCATCCTGCCTGTGCTGTAAATCTATCTCGGATTCAGGGTGGTGCTTTGAGGTACGATGTGAAAGCTGGACTGTCATGCTATGCTGCTCTGGGAATTTCATGCAGCAGAGTGAAAGCATGCATAATGGAGGTGAAAGGATGTGGTTCACAGAGAGGGCACGTGTGAGGGCACTCTCTGAGTCTGGCACTCACGGGGAATCCTTCTGTCTGTTCAGAGGTGGTATTTTCAGGGCACCCAGAGCATACCACTAAGCTCTGTATAGCCTGAATTGTCAGGAGATTTTGTCTTAAGGGCACTTGTGAGAATGCTGTAATTGGTCGGAATAGATGCAGTCATTAGATCTCTGCATAATAACCAGCAGCATTACGTCATGCCGACTTACTATTCACAGCCTGATGAAAAGGCCTAGTGACAGATGAGAGGAGAAACCTGTGACCGTCTTCCTTCATGTTATTTTATATACCAGCTTGCTATTTCGGTCTACTGTTGTGACCAGACAGCACTCATCACTTCATTCTTTTACATGCTCTCTAACCATGAAATAACAAAAACGATGTACCTATAATGTACCCAGGGGAAAAAAAATAAAAAAGATTATATTCTTGAGGATTACATCCTGGCTCACAAAAATAATTTTATTTTTTTAGGAAAAGGTTTCTTCCACTGAAATTTTTGATGATTTCATTAAATTTATCAGATGTTTCTCCAACAATCTCAGCCACTTCTTGCTATGAATTTGTATACTGGGATTTTTGTGTCCATATGTAGATTGGTGAAAAAACACTTATTACCATTAAAACTTTCTATTTATCTAGAAAAGCTAATCTTTAAATCCCTTTTTGAGGGCTGGTCTATAAGCTACTGCATTAAGGAAACCTTTAGTGCTTCCACTTTATTCTGGCAATTTCTTTGGTGCTATTCAAAGTCTCAGTGAAAAGCCCCTCTTGCAGTTCTGCAGTTAAAACAACAAAGCACTGCCTATGTTTCTTCTTTAACACAGCTCTAAGGATTTATTCTTTGCTCCTTTATTCTTCCTTTTTCTGAAGTTTGCTTGTCCTTTTCCCCTTTAAAATCTCTTTATCTAAAGCTGAATTAGTTTTCGCAGCTGGTTGGCAAACTGCCATCGTTCTCTGCTCTGACACTTATTTGTCAATTTTCAGTCGCCTTCAAACTTTTTACTTTTCTTAGCTTCTATTTCTTTTTCCTCGTTCACAGATTCTTCAAGTTTTAGTTGTTTTAATAGAACAGGAGAGAAAAATACCTCCTGGGAGGGAGAAAAAGACCCATTCTCCACAGCGATAAAGAAAAATACTATGAGATTTACCCACTGAAGGCTTTGAAATAACACACTCTGTGCTCTTGATAGATACTTACAGTCCGATCCCACTTTCTGGAAGGTAGCAGGTAAATCCACTGCAGTACTTATGTTCTCCCCTAACAGAGAAGTTTGTAAATCCATTTTTGTATAATTTTTAGACTTTTCAGAATCTATTTTGCTTTATTCCATTTTAGAGGATTCACTGTAGTTTTAAAACACTAGAGTTTAAGGAATTGTATTTTTCGGAACACTCCTGCATCTGAGTTTCTAAACTCAGGTTGCATGTAACAATTGCTAACTTCCATCTCAGAATTTGGCTAATAAATTTATTAGAACAATTTGTCAAACTTTATGTAATGTATTCTAGTGGTTAATACATTTTAACGAGAACTAGAAAACAAGACAGTTTTGATTTGGTGTTTTTTTTTTTATTATTATTTTTTTATTCTTTGAAACTTAACAGAACTTCTCTTATGTACTTTTTTATGGATGTTGCATAGAAGCTCTTGTACCATCAGAGCCAGAGATAGAAAGAGACCTTATGAATAATATGGCCATCACGTGCATATCAATATATAGGCTTATCTAAGCACTGGACAGCCATGATTCTGCCTACTCAAGGAATAAGAATAGAACATTTAGCAAAACTGACAAGGATTAAGTGTTCAAATATCACATATTTATTTTCTGGTCTTTAGTGATTATTTTTTCATCCCCTGAACATAAGGAAAAGGCTGCATAACGACTTCCCATCAGACTGAGCCCTTTCTTTCTGCTGTGGCTACTGGAGAATTATTATTGCTATTACTATTAATTGCTATACTAATTACAAATTACTAATTACCATTACTATTACTATTGTTTTTTTTTTTTTTTTTTACAAGTGCAGTAGAGTATTTCTGATGCTGCCAGAATGCATATAGTAAGTATTTTTACCATCTGCACAGCCACAGCTTAGTGGAGTGGGTTAGGGCGCTGCATACATTGTCATGTCTTGGCAGTTTGAATAGAGAAAAGAAAGGCCATTTGTAAAGAAGAGGAAAACAGGGTTAAGGCTTTTAGTAGCCTTTCTTATATGTGAGGTCCTAGAAATTGGCTGGACCAACTGCGAAGTGGTAAATACTGGCAGCAGCTGTCCAGTATGTGGAAGTATAAGTAATGATTACTCTCATGGTCTGAGTTACATTAGGGCAATTCCCAGAGGACTTAAATTGCTAAAAGTTACAGCTAATTAAACCTCACTTCTTGCATTAAGTATTTCTTTCTACATATCTGAGACAAGGTATCATGTGGATATACTTATTATTTCTTCACTGAGTTCCACTTCTATACGTACAATTTAATGTTTTTATTTTTTTCTGTCTAACTTTGTGCATAGGCAGATCTTCCCAAAGACACAGAACAAAACTAAAGACTATTTTACGTATGAGACAAATCATATTTAAATGCAGACCTTTAAAGCTGAATTAGGTAAACCACCCAGGCCCATAACTAGACTTTTTAGCTAGTTTTGAAATTAACTTAAAATTGACCTTTTTGGAAAAGAACTGAGTCATAAAAATTAATATTAAAATTATACTTAGTGCATCTGATATATTATTAGACCTTCAGAATACTAACTTCAGAACAGTGATGTATTATTTCATTCCATTGCAGAGAGGTGAAGTAATTGTTTCAACTACCTTAATTTTTTTCTCTTTTAATCATATGAGGATGTTTTGAACTAGCTTTGACTTGAGTCAAGCTCTTTACTTTTTATCATAATAAAGTTACTTAAATGTATTTAATGCATCAGCAAAATCACAGTAAATCTGTATGAAGACATAAAGAGCCTTAAAACATTCATGCTTTCAAAATAGTTTAAAATGTTCTTATGTAAAATAACTATATTGGGAATAGAAAAAAATCTCCTTAAGTAGGAAATGTGAAAAATTTTAGTAGGCATTAGTATCATTTAGAGTCTCATTCAGAGTCTTCAGGAGTCCTAGCTACATTTACAATTCTCTAATAACTTCACTTTACTTTATCTTAATTTAATCTTTTAATCTAGGTGTAAATAATTAAGAAAATGTGTTTAGATTTGATAATATAGAAGCACTAAGTATATTATTTTATATTTCTGTCAATTTTTCTAGGCCTGGAAAAACAAAATTTTAATTAGATAAGTTATTATATGTATCTTAAGGTTCTTAAGGTTTTGATCAATCCATGTGCACAATATCCTAAACCGCTGGCTAAGTTATTGTCTGTGAAAAAAGCAGAACAGTATTGTCAAGTAAAAGGCTGCATAACAATCTTTCCTGTTGGGGGAGCAGGGAATGGAAACTCAAGATAGCCTTCATAGGTAACAACCATCATAAAGATTAATCTGGATGCTTGAGCTCACAACTCTAATATCCTTTTCATATATTTATTTTAAAAGTAATTGTTTTTTTTTTTTGCATGAAACTAGAAACAATGAAGATGCAAACAAACCCAAACTTTGTGATTTTAAACAACACTGTAACTACTATTTTTTTTTTTTTTTAATATCTGTTGACTGAATTTTTTCTTCCAACTCAGTTTCTTTTGTCCTTGTTCTGGTCTTCATAGTCCTCTCTCCTTAATCCATTGCTTTTGTAAAGCCTCCCAAGGTTTCCCCATTTCAGCTTGTCTTACATTACATTTTCTCATCCTACTCTTTCCTGCCCCACTTCCTTGTTCAACTAATTGAGTCTCTGCTGATTTCAGAATTTGGCAGGTCAGCTGACACCAGTCCTTTTGCTAACCAATCTCATCTTCTCATCTTTCACTTCCCAAACACATAGCACTCTTACGCCATTACTCTTTTTTTTCTTGTTATTCAGTCTCACACTTCTTACCCCATATGACCACATTTCTCCTCCAAGTTCCCAGACTTAGTCACCAGAATTCTTAGCTTTGATTTATAAATTCCTGTTTAGTTGGATAATTCTTGGAGAATCATTGATTATAGCCAGAGGAGCTGGCTTGATTCAAGTTCAAATCTGTATCACATTTCTGGAAGAGTAACCAGAAATATTTGTAAAGATTATAAAACACCATTTAGGAAACTGGGCATCTTCTGGAAAAATCAGTCTGGTTGCCTGAAAGTGGTCTGCTGCTTTTGAGTCTATTTTAGAAAAAAAAAAAAAAAAATGCAGCCTCGAGGCATTACTATTGCAATTCTGCTGTTGACAGCAGAAATACTTCTGGAATTTACAGATGCCAACAAGAATGTCCAACCACATAGAAAAGTATCAACAAAACACTGTCAACACAGGGAGTCTCTAAAATATTTAATATCACCAATAAATGTTTTCAAGATTTTGAAATATCACACGCTAAAGATGTCTTCCTGCCAAAGTACAGCTCTAAAATATTAGATATTACTTCCAGTTTTAACTCCCTGGACAACACTTCCAAAGAATAAAGTAGTTTCTCTCCTACTCCATTTCCCCACCCTTTCATTCTGAAGTAGACTATCCTGAACATATAAACAAAGTCATTTATTTGTCTAATCAAATCACAGTTTATAACAAGTCTTCAGCATTAAAACAGAGAACATAGAATATTATTTTTCATTGTATATTTCTGCATTATCTGAGACAAAACTGGATAAACAATAATTAATGTAACATTTTCTTTTAGAATAGGGATTCTGACCTCTGATGAAGTGCAGATGGAAAGTTCTATTGAAGACAGAGCAGAAGAAGTGAGCTATGTTTAAGAAGGAAAGCACATACAGAACTTGGTGGATGCTTTATTTCATCTGAGCTATTTTTGCAGAATTATCTATTAGGAAAAATGAGAGTTGTACACTGTGGTGTATCTTTCTCAGAAAGGTTGTAAGTTCATTCAGAGTGAGGGAAGCTGAGATAATGGCTGGTTTAGGGCCAAACCATTCAAATGTTGATGGAAACATTTTCTATCTGAAATAAAGCACTGATAAGGCAACATTTATTCCCATTAGAGAATGTTTCAAATGAACTAGCTAAGTAATCTATGCTTAGGAGTCTCAAAGGAACCAGTGATTCATTGCCAATTTTTAACTTATCTTGGAAAACTGGAAAACAGTCAGATTTGCAAATGTTGTCTCATTATCCAGAGAAGGATATAACACAAAGTAACAAATTAGCTAGTCTGACATTCATTTCAGGTACAAGAATGGATATGTTACCTTGGAACTTTGCTGGTAATGAACTAGACTACAATTATAATTACTACTTACCGTTTTTTTTTTTTTTTTTTTTTTTTTTTTTTTCTGAGGTCTTTTTGAGGTCTTTTTCTCTTTGGTTTTGGTTTTTACTGGAGTATTGTCATGATGATCAAAAGTCCTTATGTTGATGTATTACACTTGGAATTAATTCACTTACTACATGTTGTGAAGGTTTTTTAGTTAATTTGTTTGTTTGTTTTGATTCAAACACTACAGTTGACGAAATTCACAGGTATGAGCTAGAAGGATTAGAAATGGTTCTTTTGACAGATATTAAAGTACAGTTGCTATGGGAAATGATCGATCAGCAAGGTTGATTTTTTACCAGCATCTCTTGGAAACTGTTTCTTGTTCCAGTTCTAACCTCTTTCCAGTATTTTACTGTCTTCTGAGTCTGGTTGCTGGATCCCTGAAGGGGATGAATGAGCAAAAGGTTATGCATAAATTGTATGTAAAAAGTGACTTGAAAAAAAAAGCAAGCTCTCTGGGCAGCCTTTTCCAGTCATCCAAATGGTATAGAACTTCTTCCTCATATGACAATGAAACCTCCTGTGGTTCAATTTATACCCATTACCCCTTGTCCTATCACTGGCCACCACTGAGAAGAGTTTGGCCCCATCCTCTTTACATTGTCCCCTCAGGTATTTGTAGAGGTCGATAAGATCCCCTCTCATCTCCTCTTCTCTAGGCTAAACAGGCCCTACTCACTTAGTCTTTCCTCATAAGACAGATACTCTGGTATATATATATATATACTCATATATATATATATATATATATATATACTCATATATATATATATATATATACTCATGACCCCCAGGTTCCTCTCCGCAGAGCTGCTCTCCAGCAGGTCAGCCCCCAACCTGTACTGGTGCCTGGGGTTGTTCCTCCCCAGGTGCAGGGCCCTGCACTTGCCCTTGTTGAACCTCATGAGGTTCCTCTCTGCACAACTCTCCAGCCTGACAGATACTCTGATCCCTCGATCATATTTGTGGCTCTACGCTGGACTCTCTCTAGAAGTTCTACGTCCCTCTTGTACTGGGGAGCCCAGAACTCCACACAATATTCCAGGTGTGGCATCACCAGAGCTGAGTAGAGGGGGAGGATCACTTCCCTTGACCTGCTGTCCACACTCCACCTGATGCAGGCTAAGATCCCATTGGCCTTCTTGTCCACAAGGGCACACTGCTGGCTCACGGTTAACTTTTGTCCACCATGACCCCCAGGTCCCTCTCCGCAGAGCTGCTCTCCAGCAGGTCAGCCCCCAACCTGTACTGGTGCCTGGGGTTGTTCCTCCCCAGGTGCAGGGCCCTGCACTTGCCCTTGTTGAACCTCATGAGGTTCCTCTCTGCCCGACTCTCCAGCCTGTCCAGGTCCCTCTGAATGGTCGCACAGACCTCTGGCACGTCAGCCACTCCACCAAGCTTTGTATTGTCCACAAACTTGCTGAGGGTGCACTCTGTCCCTTCATCCAGGTCATTGATGAATAAGCTGAATAGCACTGGACCCAGTACTGACCCCTGGGGGACACCGCTAGCCACAGGCCTCCAGCTAGAAGGCACTGTTGAGCACAACCCTCTGAGCTCTGCCACCCAGCCAGTTCTCAATCTACCCCACTGCTTTTAGTGATAAGGTTTTTAAGTATATTTTAATCAGCTTCCCCTCTTTTGTGGAAGGATTACTTTTGGACATCTATAAGTAAACTACAAAAAGATGCCTTAAAAAATGTCTGACAACTCAGTTATCAAATGTCAAGGAAAGAAACATATAGATGTGACACCGGAACTCAGTGGTGATGCAGAAACAGCTTTTTACCTAGGAACCTTTTCTTCTCTTTCGTTTTGGAACTTAGATGGTCTCAGTGACTTATGTAGGAATTGAAATAGCAAAACTGAACAGCAGTCCATCAAAACTATTTCCAGCTGCTAATAATGAAGAACAAGTGTATTCAGGAAAGTGCAGCTCGTTTATAATAAGGCAATATCCATGGAGTCCTCTCCTTAGACAGTGATTGTATTGGATCATGAAATGAGATTATTTACATTATTTATTATTCTTTATGGTATCGTATAAGTTTTTACAGAAAAAAGTGTATCATTAATCTCTTTGAAATGCATCCAGTTGAAGTCCTCCTTCAGACCAAATCTTGACCCCATTTAAGAGTAGAGGTGCTATGGAATTTGTGTTCCATCTCATAAAAATTGATGTTCCTGCTGTTACCTTGCCCTCCAGTATATGTGCTTTAGGACTCTTTCACATAAGCAGTTCTGAGATCAAAAGAGGCTGACAGCATTAAGGCAGCTTCAGTCCTAAGGCACTCAAGTCCAAATTCTGGCCTTTGTTCTAACTCACTGAGGTTATCCTCATCATTGCCTGGTCAGGGTCTATGAAACTCAGGTTGCCAATGGCAATTCTTGAACTGTGTAACTCTTATCCTAAAATCTGTGTTTTGAGTTGATGGAGTGACAGAACAATCTCAGCCTTACTGGTCATCGATTATGGCATTAGACAGCAGAGGCAGTCCACTGCCCAATTCTGTTCGGGCCTCTGTATTTATTTTCATATAAAGGGAGAAGAAGATAAATATGGCTAATGATCTACCCAGACATCTGTTATCTAAGTAATTGGGCCACAGGAAGTTTAACAGACCGACCTTCATAAACTTCATCATTCAACCTTGTGTGGAAAGCTGTTTTTCGCTGCTGCCCAGAATATGCCTTTTAAACATGCGACCAAAACTTGATAAGGTATGTGGTACAAGACAGAAGGCAAAAACTTAATTTTTGTAACCCTGTGTCTTTCTTTTTCTAGCTTGTACTCTCAACCATGATTATTTAGTAGCATTTTTTTGAGCCAGCTATTTAAGAAGTTCAAATGTTTTTATTTCAGGTCGTCCATGAAGTGTGATTGTTCACACAGGGAGATTCTTGTCCCCATGACACACCAATGAATGATATTTTGCTCTATTGCAGACTTGATGCATGCTATACTTGCAAGATGCAGGGACAATGACAGTGATGTCAGCTGCAAAAGAGACGGCAGTCTGAAAGTAGTTTCATTTCATGACTTCTCACTCGCACTCTATAAATTTAATTTCCTCTTTCATCAGGCTGCCATTCAATAATCCTTTTGAAGCAAGAACTCCTGGTAGTTTAAAAACCCCATAAAACCTCATTATCAGTATATTCTATCCATGCTAAAGGAGTCAATATACCTTCTTGGAGAAAATGACGATTGTTTTGTTTATAAATGCTTTTATCTAGACATCATATACTCCTGTTATAAACAATTCATAACTAAGCAATAATTGACTTTGTGAAGTATTAATTTAATCCCAAACATAGCACTGGAAGCATAGCTTTCTGACTGTTTTATTTTTACTAGGAAATGGCTTTCTAAGAAAGAGAAGTGCAGTGTCTTAATGTAAAATTTATTCAATCCTTAAAATTCCAAGTCACATAGGAATGTTCAGTGTTATTCTCCAAATGATTTTTTTCACTCTTATGAAGTTAACAGTGTTCTCTTCTACAGGGAGTAATCCTACTCAAGGTTTTGCAATAATCATATTCTTGCATGCTGGAACTAGCTTCCAACCTTATGCCTAACTATCTGGCTAAGGTGGACTATTATCACCCATGAAACTTATGTTCCTTCCTATGTGTTTTACCCTGATAATCTTGTTGGAAGCTAAACAACCCATACAAATTTTACACATATCCAATACTAATATTCTTTTTAGCTGTTCATTTGTGTATTATGTATGTATGGAGTTTTGATAGATATTAAAAATAAATAAATTTAATAACAATTTATGTAAATTGCTCTAATACACCGGAAGCAAATTTGTTGCTGTATTATTAAAAATGATAATTAATTGCTTATGATTTACATATTTTTCCTGTCCTAAACTCTTGGCACATAACCAATTATAAATTACTGTACTATATTTTTAACTAAGTAAATCCAGAAACACTGATATTCATCCCTACTAAAAACCCTGGACAATTAACCTGTTGCTGTTCCTGGGAGGCAACAAGTTCTCTGGTTTTAGGACCAAGGACAGAGGGAAAAAATACCGTAGTTAACATCCTTCCAGTGAGACTGCCAAGTTAAAAGTGCTTAGAAAATTTACCACTCTGAATAGCTATACTCCCTTGTGCCTGCAGGGACAAGGTTGATTAAAGTGTTAATGTTTGAAGAAACAGATAATCTGCAGGATTCATAAGGTCTAAGGCATGGATGACCATCCAAATGTGATCTTTAAACTGAGTCCAGGAGGAAAATTAAAGCAAATGTGATCTCTAGTGCCCAGCAAACCCATCCTGGACAAGACATAGCATTTCTGCTGATCAGGAATCAACATTTCCAATTATCCCAGGGTTTCCTCAAAATAGCAGTAATATACCAGAATGGTTTCTCCATGTGTATAGGTAATATCATATATATAACAGCAACAACAACAACAGCAACAACAACAAAACAACAACAACAATAATAATAATGTATATTATTATATGATTTATGCAATATAATTTTATACAATGTAATTTATAATAATTATACTGTCAGAAAAGGGCAGAGGCACAAATCTAGAAAGATGTAGCTGCAAGACCTGTAAAGTTCCCCCCAGAGTAAGAATTGTAATTATTTCATGGGTGACAGAAATGCCACATGGTAGAATGCTCTTTCTGGAGTTAGATTTTTGGTAACTGCCAAACCAAGCTTTAAACACAATCAGGGTAATGATGGAGAGGTCATCTGGGGCACATAACACTTAGAGGCAATACCATGCTATTTCATTGACTCAGATTCCTGTTTCATTGTTGTAGGTCTGCAGAGGAACTCGGGCACTGTGATGATTAGTTCCAGTGAAGGTCAGGCTTCTCCAGTACAATTCATAGACCCAAAGAAGCTTTTTGTACTCACTGTGCAATTCACTGGGACATCTTCAAGATGAATGCCAGTCAGCAGCTACTAAAAGTAATCTACAGAAATGCTGAAAAGTTATCTAAAATCCAATCTGCCCAAGATTCAGGTTTTTCTTTCCTATTTTCAGAAGAGGCTTCTGTTTTGAAGTGTTTTACAGTTCTGGACCCTTGGTAGAGAGTCAATTGCGTTGTCCCTTGTTATAAAGAAATCTTTATTTTAGAAAGTTTGTTATGGTGGTGATGCTTCCATTCGAATTCCAGTAGTAATTACAGCACTTATCCAGTATGTAGGAAAGGTTTTTCTTCCATCTTACTGATAAGTATGAAATATTTATTTCCTATTAAAATTCATTTTATTGAAACAAACTGTAAGATCAAGAAAAAATCACCAGAATCTCTTGTCCAAGGCTAGTACCCAAACTATCACAGTGTGAGTTAGGCTAGAGGCATTCTCTGTTCCTGCTACTGGAAATGAGACACTTTTGCACTAAACATCAGGAGGGCAAAAGAAAGTTCATGCACGTAGACCAGCACTTAGACCATTGATTATCGCTGCAGAAGTAGTACCTACTTCTATGTCAAATGAAAAGCCCAATCCTAAACGTATGTGTTAAGCATGATCTGATCACATCTGTTAGATCTGGGACCATATACTGGAGAATGTCCAGTTAACTTTTCCTTGAAGGGCTTTGGCTTTCTTGAATGAACTCAATCAGCTCAGAAGAAAAAAAAAAGGAAAAAAAAACAAAAAAGAAACCACCCCCCCAAAAAACAAACAAACAAACAAACAAAGTGCTACATGAACTTCCAACAAGTATCTAAGTCTTTATGTGTTGGCACTGTCGCTGAGTCTTTTGCTTGTATGTAGAGTTTGATTGTCAAAGTTCAAAGTCTTAAAGTTCAAGCTCCTTATACATTAGATTAGATGATAAAATCCACTTGCAGATCCAGTCTCTCTATACCACAGTTTCTTAACTGTGCATCTGAGATTGTTATTTGTATGTTAAATATACATTAAGTATGTGTATGTATTAAGTATGTATTAAGTATGTGTAAATATACATTAATATACATAAGGGAAACAAATACACTTAATGTATATGTAAGTACATCAAGTACTATTAGCAAAGGGGAACAAATAGGTGCATCATGGGAGGAAATAAAGCCACAATTTTCATGAAAAGTTGTGCCATTCAATATGCATGATAATCATTTAAAAGCACCCAAGTGTCTCAGAAGCCTCCACATTATAAAGTCATTAGGAATTAAAATCCTAAATTTCTTTAGGTCCTTCTAAAATTTTTAACAAACATCTAAAGTTAAATGAACCAAAAACCTCTTAGAAAAATGGTAATTAGTACATAGTATGCAGAAATGTCACAATTAAAATAAAACGGTCAACATAAACACTGTTTCTGGCCACTGAAGAAAAAAAAAATCATTGATTTTGATGTAGTAAGACCAAAGTAGATAAACATTGCTTTCCCAATTTGAAAAACAGATTTTTCATCTCCTCCCCCTGTAGCACTTACCTGTGGAAGTATATAATATGAAGTGAGAATGAGGATGCTGTGCTTAAAAACATTTAATGTTTACTTTACAGTAGTCATGTTTTTTTTTTAAGTTACAAATTATCATCAAAGTGTCAAAAGTACTATTCTTTTAGAAAAGCTGTATTTTCAACAAAGAAAAGGCAAAATGTTATCATGCTAAACCCAATAAATTAATTTGCAGATATGTGTTGTTATTAACACTTGGAAGTGCATCTACAGATCCACATCAACTACGGGGAGCCATTCTGAACTGCTATGATGACATAATGGTGTTATTGACTTTAGACATTTGTTATTTAAGAATTTATACTTGTGATTCAATGAAAGGCTTGTTAACTGAGAAGATTGTTACCACTAGAGGGCTCAAAATTGCTGTGTGATTTTATGTACGTATGTATGGGTGAATGTGTATATACATATATACACACAAGATGCCTGCTGTCATCATATGTTTTATAAAGATGACATATGAACATACTTTATTTTTTAATAGATGACTTCCATTGAATATAATATTGTGTTGCAGAACCTATAATGCCAAGCATTTTGTTTGATTTTCCTTGGGAATTCTTAGAGGTTCTAAATAAATAAAATGTTCCTGGAAAGCTGATTGTTTTCTTTCACTACTGTGACAATTGTAATGAAGAAATATATGGCTTTTAATTATTTTTAAGTAATGCATAATCTTTGGACATTGTACAGCCCAGTTCCTCTACAGTATAATGATGTAATAATAAATACAGTCCAAAAGTTAATTATCATAATCTCTTCAGTTATACTTGACTTATACAAGGATTTGAGGTATCAACATTTCCTAAATACCAGCAAAATTGTACTTTAGTAGAAGAAATCTGCTCAAGAAACCAATAGTCCAAACCCAATGAAGTTTCATATTATTGTGATTAATGATGATACATGTTGCTGTAGGAATAGAAACACTGACACCAAAGCATTTTGTAGACATGTATTGCTTTACATAATACTCAATTTTGAATAGATCATCCTTGTAATTTTATTTTATTTTTCTGTATAGAAAGTTGTGGAAAAGCACAGGAAAACACAAGATACTCATTTTTGGCACTTCAGTGTTTTGATTGTCTGGGAAAAAATGTGTTGAATATGATTGTGTATATATATAAAGTGAGTGAGGATTTGCATAACTGAACCAAATTTGCAAAACTGAACCAAAATTTGATACAAAATAGCTTCTTTGCATTTGGCTGCACTACCTGTGTTTATTGCTTACACTATTACTAGTACAGTTGGATACTAACATTCAATAAAGCTTTAACGTATTCATTTTCAAGCATCATCATGTTATGTGTGTTTTCCTTAATTGTTAAAAGTACTACCAGCTGTTTCACCTTCATAACACAGTAAATTGTCCAAAAGTGCAATAAATTAATTGGAAAAAAATAATTTTTAGACTAAACAGTTAAGTAGGCAGGAAATACAATTCTATTGCCATGTACACTTAGATAAACTTTAAAAGTAGATCTTATTATAGTCCTATTTTCATGACACATTTACTTTAAAATGATAAACATGTTTAACTAAACCAAATTAATTTCGCTCTAAGAATTTTAACTCTTGCATGAATACGTCTCATTATCTGGAGAAAAGAAATGATGTCCAACTCATTAAATCTAGATCAGGTGAACATAATCTAATCCTATTTTGCAGTGGATTTCCTCCATCAAGTTTTAGGCATTTTATCAGCCAAAATAGTCAGTCTTCATATGCACTCTCTTTCATGAGTCACGAAAGTTCTCATTGTTGCTGCATTTGCTTAGGTAGAGCCTCCTTAATATGGTTTATTTGAGATATCATTTGATACAAATAAAGACGGAAGAGACAGGTTCTTAAATTTTAGTTTCACTATATTACTTTTAACCTGCTGGAAACACGTTTGAAAAGTCATGGCAATCCAGTGAAGTCCCCAGTGACTGGAAAAGCGGAAACTTAACCTCCATTTTCAAAAACAGGAAAAAAAAAGACGACATAGGGAACTACAGGCCAGTCAGTCTCACCTCTGTGCCTTGCAAGATCGTGGAGCAGATCCTCCTGGAAACTATTCTAAGGCATGTGGAAAATTAGAGAGGTGATTGGTGACAGCCAACATGGCTTCACTAAGGGCATAATGTGCTTGATAAATGTGGTGGCCTCATATGATGGGGTTACAGCATTGGTGGATAGGGGAAGAGCATCATCTACTTGGACTTGTGGAAAGCATTTGACATTGTCCCGCATGACATCCTTGTCTCTAAATTGAAGAGACATGGATTTGATGGATGGGCCACTTGGTGAATAAGGACTTGGCTTGATGGTCACACTGAAAGAGTTGCAGTCACAGGCTTGGTATGAATGGATTGAGAGCAGTCCTGTGGAGGACTTGGGGTGTTGGTTGATGAGAAGCTCAATATGAGCAGGCCATGTGTGCCTGCAGTGAGAAAGCCAACTGTATCCTGGGCTGCATCAAAAGAAGCGTGGCCAGCAGGTTGAGGGAGGTGATTCTTCTCCTCCACTCTGCTCTCCTGTGACCCTACCTGAAGTACTATGTTCACCTTTGGGCCCCCAACGTAAGAAGGACATAGAAGTATTAGAACGAGTCCATAAAAGGGCCACAAAGATGATCAAGGGGCTGGAGCACCTCTCCTACAAGGACAGGCTCAGAGAGCTGGGGTTATTTATCCTAGAGAAGAGAAGGCTCCGGGAAGACTTCACAGCGGCCTTCCAGAACCTAAAGGGCTCAAGAAAACCTACAAGAAAGCTGGGGAGAGACTAGTCATCAGGATAAGGCTAGTGATAGGATGAGGGCTAATGGCTTTAAACTAAAAGAGGGTAGATTTAGATTAGGCATTAGGAAGAAATTCTTTACTCAGAGGACAGTGAGACACTGGAACAGGTTGCCCAGAGAAGCTGTGGATACCCCATCCCTGGAAGTGTTCAAAGCCACGTTGGACGGGGCTTTGGGCAATATGGTCTAGTGGGAGACAGGGGGGCTGGAATTAGATGATCTTGACGGTTCCTTCCAACTCAAACCATTCTATGATTCTATGCCTCTAACAATGAGCTTTGAGGTGGAATGGGATAGAATAGTTCACGAACATAACATCGCTGCCATGACATCCTATCAAGTTAAAGAATACTAGGCAGTAACCAACGTTAACTGGCAAAACTAGCAAATAGAAGCTATCAGACTGAACACATCATTTTATAAAGTTTATTAAACAAATAAATACAGGTTTGAAGGGATTAAAACCCTTTGTTATAAACACATACAAAGATTAGAGTTCATTTCCATTTTAAATACTTACTAACAGGCATACCAAGTGGGGTAAACATGTAGGACAAGATCCCAGGGCTCAGGATTACAGGGATCTAACAGCAGTCAATCCAAAGCAATGACAGCATGCGACAGAGGCAGGAGGTCCACTTATAAATATCTTTGTTGTAAGACATGATGAATCCATAAGCACTGTTGCTAATATGCACAACAATCCTGTGTCTGTATTTTGTGATTTGTATTTTATTTATTGTATTTTATTTTGTATTTTGTGATTTCACTTACAGTGAACCATTTCTCATTCAACATAAGAATTTCTCTGTTCCAGCGCAAACAACTTAAACCTCTAAATTAAAATAAGAACAAAAAGAAGAATATAAATATTTGTAACTTTTGAAACAGAAGTCTTCCTACTTGACTAAAATATGAAACACAAAATACTCCATAGAAAATTTACAGGAAAAAAAAATCAGGCTTCTTTTTTTTTTTATTATATTTTATATATATATTATATACATATAACACGCAGCTTTTTATAACATTATCTTTATACCTTTTTCTCATCAACATACACAGGATCTATGTAAAAATTTTTCACCTTAACTTGTGATCTTTAATTATTGGAATGTGCGTCTTTAGTTTTCACCTTTGTAACTGCCCAAATTTTTAATTAAATACCAGCTGTTTTGTTTATATATAATTTATTAGAAATGATACATTATATATTCCAACACACTACATGTATTTATTCCTGTTCTATATCCCTACATATATGTATGCCAAATTAATTCAAATTGCCCATCACTAGAATATGAATAGACTCTCTTATGGCATGAGAGCTTTGCAGTTCACTTTAATATCTTCTGTATAATTTCCTTCCTCTCTCTACTTATTTTTCCCCCAAGTATTTTGTATTGAATGACTTAAGACCTCTGGAAATCAATACAACTGTTTGCATCCAGTAGGTCCATGGAATTCTATCGTCAGTCTGGAGGGTTTCCAAAAAAAAACAAAAAACAAAAAACAAAAAAGAAAAAAATTTCTAAACATAATATATGTATGTGGAACATTTAAAGCAATACATAGCTTTTCTGGAAAATGCTTAAAAGTCCACATATTCAAAAATTTTATCAGGGCTGCAATAGAAAGGTTCCCTTTGATTTATGGTATGCTTGGATGAGATTTGGTGGCCTAAATCTGCAATATTGAAGCAATGCATCTCTTTCCCATTGAATTAAAGACAAATGAATCATTAATTCAGCAAGGTAGATGAACACTTTTTTTTTTTTTTTGTATTTCTTTTAAGCATGTAAATTTTTCCATGTTGGTTGAATTTAAAGTCATACATCCACTTACATGCATGCCAATTTCATGATACAACTCTTTGTGAAATATAAATCAAAATAATATATATTCTGCAACTAACATTAAAATTATAAAGTGACTCTATAGATTAAAAGTAATTAACGTGAAAGTGGTCTCATATTTAGGTAGCTTTTCATGGTTCCAGTTCTGCTTTCACTGAAATAAAATTATAAAATGAATTTACTCCAAAGTAAATCATAATTTGCCACCACGTCCTTTTGGCTCAAAATAGTAACTAAATAATTTAGATAGTCTTGTACTACTGATGAGCTCTGTTTTAACCTCACTGCACTAAGGAATACTCTTTGTCTCAAATAGGCAGCATTACAACTAATCCCTATGTTTCTCTTGGACCAGATAGTCTTTGTGCTGCTGATATACAGTTAACATGTTTTTATGGCAAACAGTGAGGTTATGTGCCAAATCATTCTGACCAATTTATCCTGACAGTAATTTTTATGTGTTTACGCTTCCCCACTAGGAGAATTTTCAATTCAGGGGTATTTTGAAATGGGTGATTTCATGTAGACAGAAATATAAAGCACCGGAACAATTAAATTTTGTTGGTGGAATAGAATAATTTAAGAACAAACTCTAAGGTATTTGCTAAACCTTAGAGAAGAATCAGCTGAAGCTCCCAATGTAAACTTGTATTCTTGAAGGTAGTAACTGTTGCCTAAAATCACTCTGTGCTGAAAATTAATTTGTAATCTATTGGCATATGGATTTTTATAAACTAAGTCTTTAAAAAGCATTTTTAAAGATCACTAGGTCTCTTTTAGGAACTTTTCCTATTGCAATGATATTAGAGATGTGACTTTTATTACCTTTCCATTGGAAAAAAACCTACTGCTATGCTAATATTAAACTTGTAAAAGGATTACTTTTGCTGAAATAGATTATTATTTGGAAAGTTGATTACAAATTATACTGGTAAAAATGTATTTTTTGTTGGCAGTTAACATAAGTGAGTTTGCTAGTATAATTTTACCAGCATATACTTGTTTTTAATGGTCTCAATTAATATAGGTATTTGGAGTGAGTGAAATGAACATTGCAACTCAGTTTTTACTACATAGTTTAATGCAAATCATTAAACAGAAAAATCAGTACCTTTGTCTGCACTGTATCATTCTTGTTTTTTCTTTGTCCCCTGTGCAACATGCTTTCTTCCTGCCTTTCCATTCCATTTTCAGCAAGATTTATGATCTTTTCCACTAAAATAACTCTAATTGTCAACTGAACTTTAGTAAATTTCTAGGCAAAAATCATGAATAAGGTGTGTCATAAGACTATATTTAAAATTATTACCTGTTTTCACTACTTTTAATTTATGAGACTAACCAAGATCATATTAGCCTCTTTGAGAGCCTCTCTGAGAGTATGACTGTGCTCTAACAGAGATGCCCTTGCAACCACTTAGGGGTTGCTGCATTATTTCAGTTCTCTCAGTTCATGGGAAGTGGTGTAGTATTGCAGAGGACCAAGCCTGACAACAAAATCAAAGAAACTGATTTTTCTGTTAATGTTTCTGTTTCGTCTTTCATTTATCCTAAAGTGCCAAAAATTCAAATAAGTAAGACAGTTAGTGATGGGTGGGAAAAATGTTACATAAAATAGAGATGCTGCAATACCGATTCTAGTAACAGAGATTAAAAACAAGCATGCCGATTCCCTGAACAAATACCCTATTTTCCATTCAACAGTTAGATGAATACATCCTGTAGTATCTGGAGTGATAGCTGGCTGTCATGCTTCACCGACATTCTTTTGTAATACAGTGCTAAGAGGTACGCAATCAGTACCACCGTAAACTGATGTAAACTACACAAAGTGATCCTGCTGTTTCTCACGTACTATGTTACATCAGTGTTTCATTACAATGGCAAGTACCAGTTTCAATCCCTGAATTAAATATTTCATTATTTGAAAAATAAACAAACTGGCAAGGAGAATACTACTATTGGAAAGCACTTTAAATCATGTCTTCAGTTTCCTTCATTCTAAGAAATAAAAGGTCTTACTGTACAGCAAGATCACCATGGAGATGTCTTTTGGGGAAAATTCTCTAGCCACTGGAGTTTCATGGATCGTACCCTGATCCTAGTCAATTCCTTGTGAGGGATGAAAAATGATCTTGTCCTGAGGTTACCTTATTTTTCACACTGACATCTGAGTAGGTCCTCACGTAACCCCAAAGTAGAAAGAACACAAGAATAGCTTATAAAACAGATTTTCATCTGTAGGAATTAAGAATTTTGATGAGTATTGTGGAGGAGGAAGGAGGTAATCCCTCTACCAAGACATCAGAAACGGCCATTGGTTTCCTACACACACTCTTTCCTTCCACTTGTAAGCAGAGAATTTTTGCTAATATATTCATGTTATGATAAATAGCACGGTCAAATTATTACTTCTTTGAAGTTACCATCCTCAGTTTATTGGAAAAGAAAGCTACTACGCAGTAATGGTTTACAGTATGAAAGGGTTTAGCAGCTCTCTTCTCTGCTCTTTTCTGTGAGGAATAAAACTGTTAACACTTGACTACTAGTTCAACAGTGCATATAATACAGCTGTGGATAATAAAGGGAATATAAATATTGGAAAACAGATAATCAGGTCCCTTTCTGTCTAAATGAGAGGTGTTTAGCTTTTTCCCCTAGCTCTGGGTTTGATCTTCCTAAGATTAACATTGCTGTAATCTAGAAATTCCACTGAAACTTAAAAATATTCACTGATAATTCAGTATTTAAACAAAGAAAAATTGGATAGCTTAATCAAGAATTATAACAGTGTAACTGTTAGACTATCAAAGAAAATTCATAAACAGAAAGCCGAAGTTAAAGACTTGAAAGAGAAAATTATATTTTGAGTTCATAACTAACTGTAGTTTTAGTGCAGCAGAGGTTTGCCAGGCATCACAGCAATCATTTGGTAATGAAGAACTCCCAGTAATAATGGCATTATTTTGGATAAAGACCAAACCTGTTTTCTTTTACTTAAGTTGGATGTTTAGGAGGTATTATTTTTTAATTTAATGATTATTGTGCTCTGACATGTTTCCTATAAGGGGAAAAACAAACTGTTCATTCTGTTTGCCAGAGGAGAAGTATCCATCACCTCTAAAAGAAACAGAAGGTTGAGTTTGGTTCCTAAGGTGGTCACTGAACCACTAAAATGTGAATCAGTCCCTAATACTGCTCACACTAATTCCTTTGATTCACATATTTTGATGCTCAGTGGAGCTTATCCGATTAGGAGGTGTTTACTACAACTTTACCCCAGTTATCCTGTGAATTTCTATTTGTTAAAATACATATTTAATTACTTTGGTTTATGCTTATTCCTAATCCCTTTCCTTTCTAAGGACTGCTCTCATGCCTATGGAAGAGTTTATTATGAACACAACCACCCACACCACCACCAGCCAAGAACGTTCTTAGAAATAAGGCTGGCAAATTGAACTTGTATTCCATAATACCACTGAACTAACTCTTCCTGAAGCTATAGAATGTATTAGCTGGTAGGAGATAAAGAAACAGGAAAAGGAATCAAGATGCCAGAACTGAACATTGGTTAGATATGCCAGTCTAGAGCTGCTTGAAAAAGAAACACTGATCAGCAGATGAGAGAGTGGGGAAAAAAATGCTGATAATTATTTATTTTTTCCACTGGTTCTTTCTCCATAGAAATCATGGCAGAGCGGGAACAAAGCTGTAGCACAAGCCTCCACAGCTATTTCCACTGGTACTTCAGACCACAAAAAATGCAGGAGGCTGAGAGTACCGCAGAGTAGTGGGGTTGTTTGCGAATTTCCTAGGACCCATTTCATTCCCCACCACCCACCAAAAAAAACACAGCTTGCAAAAACTACCTGTGACCTCTGCCGCTAGAGGGCTGCGCTTTCTGCCATATGCCCCGAGACCTCAATATCCCGGCTCCAGACAGGTTACTGGCTGTCACAGGCGGTGCGTTCATAAGCGTGTTCTGAAGCATATCTGTAGCAACTAATAATCTTGTTAATATTAAATTAATAGTTGCTGAAATGTTAATTATATGCAGCTATTTGCTTAGTTAAATAGAACCACTACTAAGAAACTAGCTGAGAGGGTAGTTCTACAGCTTTAGTTAAATTCTTCAAAACCTACAAGTCTATAAAGAGCCTACTTATAGGTACCAGAAAATAAATAAATAAATAAATAAAAACTTTGTCTTAGTGGGACTGGGACATAACGTATCAAGAAATTATTAAACAAAAGACATTCTGTAAAGACAAGGGGAGGCACTTGTCAGACAGCTGTTCGTGAAGAAACAGACTAACACAGGACAGACATCTGCTGAGTCTGAAGAAATTAGGTTTCAGGATTACCATTTTCCTCTGAGCTTACGGAAGAGAGATACACAACACACACACTGCTTATCACATTAAAACCTTTTTTATTCCACACTTCAATATTCCTGTTGTTAGGATGAAACAATACTTTTGTTTAAAGAATGCAATCAACTAAATGTTTTATAAGCTAATTGGAGCTCCCAAAGGGAAGGCTTGCAGGTGCTGAATCCAATCAGATCTGCCACATAATTAAAATTGGTGTGGGGGGCACAGTAAAACAGATGTGGTCTTAAAACAAGAGAATTGTTTGATTCCACATTACTACAGATGAATGGGGCATGTTCAGTGAGATAAAGGGAGCAGTGTTATAATTTGTACAGTTCTGCTGCGGAAATTAACTGAAGATGGCTTCACTTGAACATTATTGTTTTTTTATTTTTGTCTTCAAGATTTTCTATCTGTCATTTGCTCAGTTTACAAATAAAAAGAGCTCCGTAAGACTGATGACCCTTCAAACTGGACCCGAGATTTTCAAGTCATGCCATGCTCTTTCTGGCTCAAATACTAATTAAAATTCTTCAACTGGAACTTAGTAAAGAAAATGGAAGAGCCAGAACAGTCCCCAGCTTGCTGTACCATAATTGTGTCAGCAACTGCCAAGGTAACAGAAGCCTAAAATTGTATCTCAGTCAGTAAACTAAGCAATTATGAGTCAGAGTATCTTAGATACAAAGGGTACATGATGAGTAGGAAAGTTCCACTTTTATACAATATTTTTACTGACCATACATGCTATCAGCTTGTTACTGAAACTGCTGCATCTGTTTCATTTGCCTGGGAGGCTAGACACTGCATTCCTGACACACAATTCCCAAAGAAGTCATTGAAAGTTTCCTATTTACAACGCTGGACCGGCTTCTTAATTTGTGAATGCTCTTGGGCAGGAGTCTGTTCAGATGTTAAAGTGCCCATGTATTAATATCCTATAGCATATTAGCTATCTGGCTCACAATTTATAAGGATTTATAAGGGGATGTGCTGTACTATATATTATGCATGAAATTTGTATTTTAAGCTCTAAATATTGTTTTGGGCAGCATTAATGATAAGTGATTACTGAAACCAAGGCAGAGTCTCCCTAGGAACTCAGAATGGAAACTGGATTTCATCCACAAATAGTCGGGTTTTAAGCTCGCACTGTGAGAGGACTCAAGCCAGCAGCCATTCTGTACACATTCGTAGCAGTATGAATTTAGCACAGAGCACGGTTTAATGCAATAAATGCGCGTTTCCGAATTTTGTACAGAACGGATGCTCTAGTGCTGACCGCTACAGCTATGCTTACACCACTCCGGTAATTTTTTCAAAGGCAAGGAGTCGATTAAGCTGCAAGGAGTCGAGTAAAAATGCTATTGCAGCACGGAGGCAACCCCCCCCCGAGCCCTGTCACCCCTTCCCTCCTAGCACCTTCCTGTAAGCTGAATCCTGTGAAATTTCTAAACGGGAACAGCCTTCGCTGCAGGGAAACGTCTTCGCCTTTCCCATTAAATATTTACGTAAGGAACGCGGCGCTGCGTCGCACAGCCCCGGCTTAGCCCAGCTGTCACGGCACGAAAATAATATCTTTATTATGCTTCGCCACAAGCCCGCAGCATTCAGGCTGCCGCGTCCCAGGCCCCCAGCGCGGCGCTGCCGCACCGCACCCCCCGGCCCGGAGGAGGAGGACGGAGCCCAGCCCGGCCCGGTCCAGCTCTCCCCGCGCCTCCTCAGACAATGTCAGCCGTCCTCCCCCGCAGCTGCGGGCCTATGAGGCGCTGCGCGTAACCCAGGTGACGCCGCATCACGGCGGGGACCCTCCCGGGCCGGGAAGCAGCCTGGCCTCCCCTTCCTCCCCACACGGCCTCCCCGCCGCCAGCCCCCACCCCCGCCGCAGCGGTTAAACCGCCCCCGCCTCCCCCCCCCCCAACGGCTCTTCCACTCGCGGCCCGCGATTGGCTGCGCACTTCAATCCCAACCTCTCTCTCTTTTGTTCCCATTGGCCAGATCTCCCGCCCGTCTTGGCGGTAAGCCCCGCCCTCCCTTTTATACCGGCCTTAGTCTTCCCCCCCAACCCCATCCACCCACTGCCTCCCCCTTCCCGGCCTTCCCCCCCGCTCTAACCTCTCCTGCCTCGGGGGTTTCTGCGGCGCAGCCGAGGTCGGCGGGCCCGTGCCCGCGGCCGGCCGAGGCAGGCGGCTGCCGGGGCGTCCGAAGGAGGCGGCGGGGCTGGGGCTAGGGCGGGAGCAGAGCCCCGCCGCGCAGCCAGGGACGCCCCCAGACGCGCACACACACACACACACACACACACACACACACGCTCACACCCCCGCGTCCCCCCGCCCCAGCCCGGCAGCGAGGGGGAGCATGAGAGTCCGGCAGCGGCGGGTAGCCCAGCCGCAGCGCTAGGGCAGGCAGGGAGCAGAGGGGGCTCGGAGGCGGCGTGAATCATCTCCCCCTCGCTCCCTCGCCCACCATTTATACCGCTCGCTCCCTCCCTCCTTCCCTCCTCCCGCTCCCCCTCCCTCCCCTTCCTTCTCTGTCTCACTCGTTCTCGCTCCCCTCCTCTCCTCTCCCACTCTCTCCCCTCCTCTCCTCTCCCACTCACTCTGTCCTCTCCTCCTCCCGTCTCACTCTTTTCACTCTCCCCCCTCCTCCTCCTCCCCTCTCCCCCTTTCTCTTCCCTCTCTCGCCCCCCTCGCTCCCCTGTCTCGCTTCTCCTCATCTCCTGACACTGCACTGCAGCTGCTCCTCCAGCCAGCGCTGCCCGCTTCCCTCCCTCCTCTCCTCTCCTCTCCTCTCCCTTCCCTCCCCCCGGGTGCCAGATAAACAAGGCGCGCAGCATCCTCGGCAGCCCCGAGCTTAGCTCTACATTTTCGAAAAGGACAAGAAAACGGGACGAGCCCCCTCCCCTCCTCCTCCTCCTCCTCCTCCTCCTCCTCCTCCTCCTCCTCCTCCCCCTTCCTCCTCCTCCTCCTCCTCCCCCTTCCCTCCCTGCCCCCCCACCACAGAAGGGAAGAGACAATTCTCCTCCGAGCAGCAGCAAACATGATGGCGGCAGCTCCCATCCAGCAGAACGGGACCCACACCGGGGTTCCCATAGACCTGGACCCGCCGGACTCCCGGAAAAGACCGCTGGAAGCCCCCCCCGAAGCCGGCAGCACCAAGAGGACCAACACGGGCGGTGGGTATAGCCTCCGTCACCTCCCCCCGCCCAGCCCACCCACCTCTCCTTTCCTCTCCCCTTCCCTACCTGCCTGCCTCCCCCTCACCCCCCCCCCCCCCCAACCATTCCCATTTCTCTAATGTTATCATTCATCAAAATGGCGTCGGTTTTCAGCATCTACCGGGCTTTTTATTTAATATCCACGCCGGGGCTGCGGAGCCGTGACCCCGCGGCGGGGAGGGGGGCGCGCAGGGGGCTCCCGCAGCCCCCCTCGCCCTTTTCGCCATGGGCTGGAAGGAGACGGCAGGCGCGCTTCCCTCCCTTCGCATCCTCCGGGTCACAAGTTGAATTTCAGCCTTGCCTTGCGTTTTTCCTCCTCCTCGGCCTCGCCGCTATTGTCAGCGTGTGTGTGCGCGGCGTTTGTTTGTCTGGCTGGGGGCGAGGGCTGACTGGCGGAGCTGGGGAGCCGTCCCTCCGCCGGGGGGCTCGGCGGCTCGCATCCTGCCCTGCCCGGATGAGATGAGTTATAACGGGACCGGCATCGCCTCCCTTCCTTTGCGCTGGAGTCGTCATAACAATGCACCGAGGCAGAGGTGAATTCGTTTGCCCGATATTAAGAGCAGCGGGCTAACTGTGCGCAGAGCATCGCACGGCCGGCTACGTTAATATGGATGGGCACTATTGTCACACGCAGGCACTGCTTCAGGCGCTCCTAGTCGCGAATAAGAAAAGTGAGGTGAACTTGGATTGCCCCTCTTGCTTGGGAAAAAAACCCCAACAACTTCGTAGAACAGATTTCCTGATAAAAATCTTGATATTAAAGCAAATGGGACATGCTCATAATTACTGGGGAGAACCCAAGTCTGGGGAATGAACCAACCCTTATTCTCCTGCACTTTACACAGCCGGTTGCAGAAGGTTTCTCAGACTTAAGTGTCGCTGGATTTAGAATTGGGATGGTAGCACTGACGATTCTAAGGCCGGTTCAGTTGTTGAATCAGACTGGGAATCCTTTTCATTTTTATTTTGTATTTTTTATTCATTCCATGTATATTTTTCCTGATCCGATTGTGTGCTTTAACGCTAGTGGTGGATGGAGGACTGGCATTGTCTCGTCACCTTTTAAGTGTATTTGAAATAAGTGACTTAGGCTTTTGATCAATTGGGAAAAATTCTTCTTAATGTCCTTTAATTAATGAGCTTAAAAGAGATCATTGTTGCTTAAGAAGTGCTAAAGGAATACATCAGGATTACTTAGGCAAGTGATTCCATCCGCACCATGTTGAGTTGTTTTCTTGGCAGTGGCTGAAATGCTTGGAATAAAACCCCACATTTTGGGTGGGTTATTTGGTAGCAGAGTAGTCGTTTTGCTCACTTAAGAAGAATGCATGCAATAGCTAATTGCTATTCTCATGTGTTTGCTAATGACAAACAAATAGCCCATCAGAATTTACAATTCATTCCTTCTTAATTTTGGCATTTCTTTTGCAGTATTTTCGAGCAAGGTTGTAGTTGTCACTAGGCACGTTTTTGTGCAGGGCTTCATTTTTTTTTTTAAAGGTGTCCAATCATTTCTGTGTGCTGTGGTTACCAGCGGAAATATCGGAAAAAATCCACCTTTGAAATACAATTTTGATTTTATTCTTTTACAGAATTAAGGAATATATATGGATTCTGTAATTTGCTTAGAATAAATGTACGTATTGTAAAATGTCAAAGGCATAGTCCAAACGTGTCTTGCAGAATGACGCAACTGGTTAGATGTAAGTGCATGAATTACTGGACGAGTTTAAAGATGTAACATTTTATTTGTGGGTCTGCGGGGGTGGGGAAGACCAAAGTTTTTAACCCGTATTAACCATGCATATCTCAATTTTTCAGAGGATGGCCAATATTTTCTAAAGGTCCTCATACCTAGTTATGCTGCTGGATCTATAATTGGGAAGGGAGGACAGACAATTGTTCAGTTGCAGAAAGAGACTGGGGCCACCATCAAGCTGTCTAAATCCAAAGATTTTTACCCAGGTACGTGCAAAAATTAGCCAGTTCTTTATTTTTAAATCCCATGGGATGTATGTACATGTCATGTCAGTGTGTTTCAAATGTTAGCAACTAAGCATCCAGTGCTACTGGAAGCAATATTTATCAAAAAAGTATGCTATGAAGTGCAACAGTGAATATAAATGTTCTGTCTTAGTTGGTGTATGAAATGAAATGGGTACTATCTAGTAATTGAACTGCTTGAAATATATTTAAAGATGTTTGCGGTGTTTCTGAGAGAAAATCATAGGCATTTTCTGGTTGCTTTGCTTTTTAGTTAAAAAATAAAAAAATCGAGCTTTAAGGAACCAACTTGACAGCTGGCGTAAAAATAATTGTTCGTTTGAAGTTTCCAGACATTGTAATGACAATTAAGCTAGAATGAGTAAAATTGAGAGGCTGCCTCTTAAAGAATGGGCCATTTACTTTAAATCCATTATGTACCTTCTTTATGCCTCATTGCTTTGTTCACTGGCTCTGGAGTGAAGGAAAGAGGACAAGTGCTGCTCTTTAGATATTCTTTATATTATGTTTATCGTGATGGTGGAAGAAAACTCTATTATAAAAGTGAAATGCTTGGGACAAATAAAGATACAAGTATTTTGTATCAGCTGTATTTATGCAGAAGAAACAGGTTTTTAATATTGGTGTATGACAACAATAATAAATATCTGAATTAGTATTTCTCCTTTAAGATTTCTAAACGGGGGGGGGGGGGGGGGGTGTCTTACATAATGATACACAAGATTTTAGCTTCTGCAATTAAATAATATTTTTTTCCTAAAGATAAACAAGCATTTTGTAGTTGAACTGTGTTCTTGTAAATTGATGCAAAATAATAACGTAGCTACTTCTCTTTTTGGTGTTTTGATTAATTTTGAAGAATACCTGGTGGTTTAGAATTGAGTAGGTGTTACTGACTTTTCTGTTGGAAAAATGAGAGCTATTTTGCATTTGATCCGGTTTAACAAGATGACTGACTGAATCCTGTAAAATAGTGAAGGTAGTTGGTATGGGCGTAAACAGAACACTAATGTGCTAGTGTTTAGCTTTTCCTGTCTTCTAGCTTTAGTGTCAGGCAGAAGTGAATAATTTTTTATTAATAGAGAGACTGTGGTCTCTTTACAATGATTATTTTTGTTATGGAAATTTTAATGCACCTGTTGTATGTCACCTTAATGAATGCAGTTTATAATACTCACATGACAAAGGTTAAAGTAATGTGTGTAGGTTTTCCTGTTGAAAGATACAGTTTGTAAACTGATGTCTTTGTGAGTTTTTTTTCTTTTTTACTTTTCTTTCCCCTTTGAGAAAGTTAGCAAATAAGGTCTTTTATTTTGAAAGGTATGGTAGGGTGGAAAAAAATCAATGTAGGATTGTGAAAACTCTTGGAAGAAATAAAAGCATTCAAAAGAGCCTGATTGCAGAATTAATAACATAATCTGCGTAAAGAGCCGCAATAGTGAATTAAATTCACTGTCAATAGATGAAAATGAAATAGATTTTCTGCATTATACATGAGGTGGTATCACATGCAAGGATGTTACAGAAAATTGGTGTTTATGAAGAATATTCCAAATACCAAATTACAAGCCTTTTCATTTTACTACAGTTTATTTACACTCTGTTGGAAAGGACGCTCCAAAGATTAGATCTTTTGTTCAGTACTCTAGCATATTTCTTCTGTTTTCTGATTAAATCAGAATTATATATTTGTGCAGCGAATTGTAAAGATGTAGCAGAGGAACCTTTGAAAAATAAAATTTAAAGATCTAGAATGACATGAGTAAAAATGTTTGCAACAAACACGTTCTCTCTTAAAATCAGTAGTAGTAATAATGTGAATAACTAGGGCAGTGAGGCTCAGTCAGTTTCAGTGTAACAGGTGCAAATGAACTTCCAGTTTGACTTTAGACAGTCTGCTTTGAGTTTGCAGCCATGTCATATTGCAAATGAGTGTTTTAAAGAAGTTTGTGACTGATACCTGCTAAAGCATGGTGAAGGTCTGAGAAATGGACTCCCTTGTGGCTAGCTCTTGTTAGTCTTTCTGTTTGCATATGACCACAAGCCCATGGAATTTTCGGAGGTCCTGGCATCCCCTAAGCTGATCACTTTTGGGTTTCTTCCAGACCCTCATGCTCGTACAGCATTAGGGAAGGTGAACCTTGTGCAATAGCTAATATAAAGATATGGTTTATATTTCTTACAGAGTTTCATAACCAATTATTCTGGTTTCATAGTAGAAGTTGCTTACTCTGTTCTATTTATGTGTGTGACTAGAAATGCGATTAATGTACATTTCGGAATGTTCGCTCACTGAAGTTTCTGTGAAACTTTTTCCTTTTTCCAAAAAAAGTTTTAGCACAGTCTGAGTAAGTTGCTGTTTGGAAAGTAGAAAGTTGGTTGTAATACAGAAGTCATGCGTAGTTCCTATGATCTAATAGTGTTCTTTCTTTTTTCTGTGATATAGGACTTCAGTATGCAGAGTGATTTCTGTTGGAATTAATTTTGTGCATCAAAAGGTGACATAATTACTGAAGAATTATATGGCAGCTCTAATTACAAGACATTGAAGGAAAAAAATCAGCCTTTCACTGAACATTTTAGTTCACAAAATAGGAAACACTACATAAATACATTACTGTCCACTAGAGTTTTATTTTTGGAGTACACAACTTATTCTCTTTTCAGGTTACCAGCTGACTTTTTCTAATTGTTTGGACTTCTGCAATTTAAGCTTGGGTATTGTGCTTAAATTATTCCCGATTCCTTTCTGTTCAGTCTTGTCCCCATATTTGTGGAAATGAAGTTAGACTGGCAAAAATATGCCCTATTTGTAAAATAATAGGTGCTGACTTCTTCTGCAGAGAAGTATGATGTGTGTATTGACTAGTGAGTTCTGGTCCAAAACTTAAATACTGACACAGCCATTCTGCTTTAATATCGTAAAGTGAACTCATAAAGCGGCCCTTCTGCAGACCTATGTTTATGTATGGTTGTATTTTGAACAATATGGAAGTTAGTATTTTTGTTGTATTAAGCTCTCATTGTTTTATCTGTTCTTCCATTCTGAATTGTAGTGAGCCCTGGACTGAAAACTACTGTGGACATATGTATTTTTTTCCATTGTGAATGCTGGCGCGCACTCGCTTTCTCTCTCGCTCTGTCAGCGCTCCCCCCCCCCCCCAAGTCTCTCACTCACACACACGCACACAAAATTATGTTACATCGCATCACGTTGTTTATCTTGCAACAGGATCTTGCCTGATCTGAACTTGGTGCTTGAGTGAATTTGAGCTCGGTCAGTGTTTTTTAATTTATTGGAATATGAAGTCATATGTGTACTTAAATTAGATCATATTAAGAGCAGAGATTAATAAAAACATAATTAAATGGGGATAAGGTTTTACTGCTTTTAACAATAGAATAGCTGTGTTGTTTTTGTAACAGATTTCTAATTAGTAATATTCTCTAAATATTTGGAGAATACAGAAGGTCAGAGTTTCCTTCCCCTGCCTCATATAGAGAGTGTATGAAATGTTGTGTGTCTGTTATGTTTTCACAGTGACTTGTATTTGAGATGTTTTGTGTTTGAATGTCTGCTTTTTTTTTTTTTTTTTTTTTGAAACATTCATGAATTCTGGGGGATTGTCTACCAAATCTTCATGCGTGTGTCCTTTGGAAAATTATATTATTCTGACTCCTACAAAGCCTTTCAAATTTTTCGAACATACAACTAACCAGAGGAATTTATAATTAAGCTCACTTTCTAGCTTCATTACTCCTATTTAACAGTTAGGGAGGGGAAAGGTGTAATATATCAAGCTTGGTTCACCATTATTTTCTTTATTTAGAAATTAGTACGGCAATTCATTAACTACAGAAAATAATCTGAAGTCTTGTAGTGAAAGGAATCAGTTTTAAAAATCAACACTTGGAATAACGTCAGTGAAATATTATCTTTCAGCTATGGACGAGAATAAAAAATAAAGGAGAAATAAGACAGCTAAAAGCTAGGTTGGAGTTAGCAATCTGTTGTCATGGTTCCTTGGAGGTGGTTGTCATATGTCAGTAAATGCATCCCAATTTTATTCTTGGTATTTCTCATTTTTTCAAGATATTGACATGGGCTAAATAGAGACTTCATAAATGCAAATGTAAGATTTAAGATTTTAAGATTCTGTTGTAAACATTTACTGATATGAGCAACTGCTGGGATAAAGGAACTGGGGAGGTGACTAAATAATGAGTAGAGATTTCAGAGGTGGATTCTTTACAAACCTACACAGCTCTAAAGGAGCTGTAATTACTGATCTTTCTACTAGAAAAAAAAAAGACAACAGAAAAAACCCCAAGTGTTGATTGCCAGCTGTTCGGAGAGATAATTCTCAGTTGGACAGTTGTCAGTTGCCTAGTTACTGGAACAGAATAAAAAAAGTTAGCTTGTTAGACTGCAGATCTTTAGTACATTTTACATTTAAAAGGAAGCTGAAACTGACTATGTAACTTCGTCTAATCTTGAGATTGTTACATATCTAATTTGCCCCAGTGCGAATTTAGCAGCTTTTCATTTGACAGGTTTAGAAAAAATTTGAGAAGTTTAGGTAGAAATTTTACACTGATGTTTATGTTTGAGTGAATAAACTTTTACATGGTAAATGACTTTGGTTTGCAAGAAGGTGATGTGTCTTTCTCTAGTGTAAGAAGGGTGTGAAACAACTTGATAGATTTGAAATGATTAGTTAACCTTAATAAAAGGTACTTCTTATCTGTGCACTTGTTTGGCAAAATGAAGGACAGCTGTGGTTGTCACAAGGAAATACTATTTTCTATCAAGTTCAGCTTTTCTGTATTTGTTTTTCTCACTGTAGTCTTCAATGGAGTTGAGAAAATAAATGATTCTCAATAGGTAAGAAAGCGTATATGTAGACGAATGTGCTTCTAGTGACAATATTACATATTTACTTCTTGATTAAATTGAGGTTTCTGCAAAGCAGAAAATTATGCATTCCTTAAGTGTATCTATGTTATGGACTTGTAAATTCTGAGGGAAAAAGAATTAAGAAAAATAGCAGAAGTCT
This sequence comes from Cygnus atratus, assembly GCF_013377495.2. Taxonomy (NCBI): domain Eukaryota; kingdom Metazoa; phylum Chordata; class Aves; order Anseriformes; family Anatidae; genus Cygnus; species Cygnus atratus. The sequence goes on from NC_066366.1 coordinate 23,174,625, forward strand.
ATAAAAACTAATAATTTAAAATTTCCCCTTTTCACAAATTTTTAAATTTCTGTACAAGACTTCAAGACTGAAGATAGTGTTTTGTAGACAGATCAAAGTTTTAATAGATGTGTTTGGAGCATAGGTCTTGGAGCTAATATTTAGAAAATATAATTAGGAAATGTCTGAATCTTGTAATTGTTTTCTGTTTGTCCCTTACGCAGTAAAAAAAAAATTTTCTTTTTTTTTCTAGGAGGCTATATCCTGTAGCAATCAATACCTTTCTCAAATGCCGTGATATTGTTAGTTCATTAATCAACAGCGTTAACTCCAGATACTTTCCTCAGTAGTTGACCAGGGAATTTATTTAATCAGTGATCAGTAGCTTTTTGGCTAGGAAACGAGACCTTGGATTTACTAAATTTGTCAGACCAGCTATTAGAAATAGAGCATAGAGGGATTTGGGAGGAGGGCTTGTGCCTGATTGCTGTCTCATTTCCGTCTTTGGATACAGCTCTAGCATAAAGTTAAGCAACATCTGTACAGATTTGACTGACAAACATCTCTCTGGGATTCGTCATTGCATCCTGCAGCAGGTGCAGTCAGCTTTTCAGTCCATCTTAAAAAGAGGTTAGTTTGTTTTTTAACACTTGTCGGCTGGCCAGCAGGAGTTAATGACCTGGTGAGGAGCATGGTAGTTGTCAGTTGTCTGGTGCTGGAATGCTGCAGGTAATTGGGCTGGACTGGTGAGGGCTGTGGCAGCGTGCTTCTCACGTTGCACTGCAGCTGCTCTTGGTCTTAATTAATCTGACCCTCGGCGGCTGCAGTGCCATGGTATAAAGCGCAACGCGTACTAGAAATGGAAAAGCTTCGTTTTGAGTCTTGCTGATGGCCATGTTTCTGGGTAGGCCTTTCAGTTTTCTAATTGGATTTGTTTGATACTAGCCTAAAATCCGTATTGTGCTTCAACTTAAAACTGTAATATGTTTTTCCTATATCAAATATCAGGGAATAATGAAGCTGTTAAACATATTAGTGAAATGTCACTGTTACAATGTACTTACAAAAATATTTGTGTTTATTCTGACAACAAATACAATTGTCTGTAAATGAAAATAGCTATGGTGTTCAAGCAAATGGAATGGGAGGAGAGTAAATAAAATTAAATGCTTAATGGCAAATTACCTTTACTTCTGTTTCACTTTGAACAAGCCTTTTATATTTGTGTCTGGTATGAATTTATTGTGTACTGTAGTATGCTTTGGATTAGGCTACACTAGTTGCTAGTATTGGCTAGATCAGTATTGTGATGCTTTTGAGGATTTGTAGCAGTGTGGAAACGTGAAATTGGAATTTGGTATTTGGCAGTCAGAATAAATGAATGTGTACATGTGCAAGTCTGTTAATTTACTATAGAGATAACTACTATCTTGCCTGCATGACACAGCTTTAGGAAACTATCAGGTTCCTTATATTTATCCTGGTGTTCAGGGCCCTTCTGTCGTTCCATCCCCCAAAGGAAATACCAAATCAGAGTTTAGCCTAGAATGTTACACTACAGATGTGTAAGAACTCTATTTCATCCTATTTTTGATTCTGGAGGTATCTGCATCCCAAATTGGGATAATAAGGATTAGCTATGTAGCTTGTATTGTAAGTGAAAGAAGTGATCATCAGGATATTCTGTGTTTAAATTTTCCCTGTATTTAGTAGAAATGTTAAATGGTTTTAAAACATAATAAAATGTCAGCTATCTAAATTCTCCCCATCCCCCCATATTGACATGTTTTCACTATAATATATTGATAACTAATTATGGTTGCATCTGATTGGGGTTTACTTAGTATTAAACGTTCTGTTCTTGTTGATTATAGCCAAGCATTAACATTCATTTGGAGGCACTTAACTGGTGTGATTGAAATGTCAGTTTAAGGCAGTATTTGGAAACATGTCTGTGGAAGTCAGATCCCAACTGTACAATGGTAGGATGCCATTGTGACTTTTGAACATGAATTTGTCACTCTTCACTTCAGCTGGTTATGAGCGATACCATTATGCATTGGTTGTCTTGACTTCTGAATTGCAATAAGTTTCATGTAAGGTTTGAGTACTCTCTGTGATCAATGGGCAAAATTAAGCCACCGTGAAAGGCCAGAGAACATAGGTTGATGTATGAAGTAACTGATGTAAGTAACCAGCTGTGTGACCAGATACACTATTCCTTCAAGTGTTATTAGAGACAGGGTTCAGAGTTACATAGTGGTAATATGAACGACGTTGGGGTCAGTTGTCTTAGTCCCTCCTAAGTGAGGAGGACAGATAGTTGTCAGTATATGTAGATGAAACTGATTATGTAACATTAGTGTTTGTTAGATTTAAAGAACCATGAATCTCAGACAGAATTTCGTATTTGCCTCGTCTTGTAGGTTTTGATTGTGAAAAGACTAAACACCTGTTTTTCCATCATTGATCTCTCACTGCATCCTGCAGGGCCTGTCATCTCAGCATTGACAGGATCAGATGAAAAATACAATCGATGTGTTGACATTTTTTTGAGAATCACTCAGGTAAGATTACTTGTTATACAGAACTACAGTGAAATTCATGGCTGCTGCTAATGTTTCACAAGTTGGAGCCTTTGCATTCTCAATCATTAAATTAGATACTGAGGTTCTCTGCATGTTCCCTTGTTTCTATTTTAAAAGCACTTTTTGTGCCTTGCTCAGTGCCATTTAACTCTCTTGTAATTTCCCACATAAAGAGCTTCACACATTTGTACTCTTTTCCCCCACTTCATAGAGTGACACCTGTTTGCTTGAATCAAGAACCATAGTGCACACCTCCAAAATTCTTGGAAAATTTGTATGTACATGTATTTTGTTTTATTTTGAAGTGTGACTTTAGTTCTTTTTAAAGAGCCTTCATTGGCAAAATAGGGAAAAATATTCTCTGTAGAGAACCAGATAATCAGAGGCAGCAGCAATTTATCATTTTCCTAACTTATTCTAAGCTCTCATTTTTCAAACTATATGTGAAAAATCACAAATATTTAACTGGGTATAGAACTATAGAGTCTCTCTCCAGTCAAAATTATTGAAAATATTTATATAAAATGATGCATTAGCCAAGTACGAAGTGGCAGATGTCCATTTAGCTGGCTTCATTGAGTGTTCAGTATGTATATGCATAAACTATACCAGATTGTGTTCCCAAAGAGGCAGTGAATTTACATCATGGCATGGAAGGGGGAGGAAAGACCAGTTGGGCCATATGCCAGATTGGAGCTTGATCTAGCTGAGGTTTACATTTTGTCCCTGTCTGTAATCTGGTGTTTCTTGAGTGTAGATAGGATAGTGTATAGTAGCAGCAGTTCAGGTGTTCCAGTGGATACTGTTTGAGCAGCGGTATTGAGCTGGAGTTATGGTATGTTAATGTGTGTAACGTGGTAGCTTACCACTGCTTTTCCTGAGGAAGACAAAAAAAAAAAAAAGAAAAAAAAGGTGGCTTTTTAGCAGTTTGTTGTCCTGGCTTTGAAGGGAATTTCTGTGGAACAAAAGAGGCTCTTCCGGCGTTTTGTCAGTGCAGATTTTCAAGGGTTTGCAACAAAGTGCTGCTACTGGATGCTGTAAAGTTTTATAAAAATGATTTATAGCAATAAGCGATAGATACAGGACATGTATGGGGTTTATTTTCTGTCCTGCATGTGTGTGCACACTTCATTGTATGTCTTCTACTTACTGTATTAGATGGACACTTGGCAACTCTGACAATCTAAAATAAAAATTGGATTTCCCAGAAACTCCTTATGATTGTATCACTTCCTAACTTCTGAGTCTTTTACTGTGAGGTGTAGCACACTTTAAATCTGCTAGTTTTTGTTGGGATTACTCTTCTTTAAGCATATAAATACTAGCATATTGAATTGCTCCATAAAAAAGAACTGTTAAATTTACTTCTTTTTTTTTTTCAGGAATACAAATTTTTGTTTAGGTTGGTGATAATGCCAAGTGCTCATCTAGTATTTGCACTGCTTTTAACAAAATATATAGTATACAACTTTATAAGCTGCGTTCTAGTTATGTATGGATCTATATCTATGGCTAGCCGTTCTAGTAATTGCCAAGATGATGCATTAAATTAAAAAAAAAAAGTTTTTTTTTAATATCGAATTGATCTCAGTCAGAAAAAAGTTAGGACAATTTTGTGTGATAATTAAGCAAACTTAAGATTTGATGGGAAAGCTTATATAAAGACATTTACCTTGCCTGGCCCACAGCTCTTCCTTTTACTTCAGTTCATCATGTGTTCTTTTTCTGAATAACTTGTAAGGAAACAGGGTAGCCTCTGGTAGTCAGATTTTAAATCAGGTTGCTAAAAACAGTATAGAAAGTCTATGTAGAAATCTACATGCAATTGCTAGCCTAAGAGCTTTAGTCAGGGCATGTTTTTGAAAATCAGTTAAATGGGCAGCTGTATTTGTCCTCCCTTACGTTTCCCATGCCATCTAAATACAAAAAATCTTCAGGTTATGCAAGTGTTTTATAAATTTTAGTCTTACAGACACAGTAGATAATGGTTGCAAGGCCAGTGTTTGAATCAAATATTCTATTTATGCCTAGTAAACTTGAATTTTTATTTCAGGTAACTTTTTCTTGATTTTTTTTTTCTGTATTATCCAATGGATCATGTTTTCAGTAGTATTTACTGTTTCAAAACATGTTGGTTTAATGTTTAGAAGTAGTTCTAGTTCTGTCCTTCACACTTTTTTGGTAACTTAGAACCATCTGATTTTGAGGGTGCAGACATGAAAAGGGCACAGAACTTAGTCATCTGGTTTTATAAAAATAAGTGCCTTATTTTTTTCCCTTCTCCAACACATACACATATGCTCAAAATTAGAAAAACAAATCCCATGTTTATTTTTTTGTACTTCTTTTTAGCTTGCTAGTATGGTGCATAAATGTCTACTGTTCTTTCAGTGTTGGCCAGTCCAGGCACTTGCTGAATTTCATGTTGTGCAAAATTGTTTTTGTAGATTTTCTTTTGAAAAGAAGTTTCCTCTTGTACATTTTGGCAGCTTTATATTGGCTGTCTGAAGATCATTAAATTTGTCACTATTATTTATCTTTAAGTATTTGGCTTTTTTACTGGAATGGCCAGCCTTTGTTTCTTCCAATATAAATTTTCAGAAGTAATGACAATAATTTGCTAAGAGTTATGATGTTAAAACCACAGTTAAAATTTAAAATTTAATGACCTTTTCCTAAAAATATGCATGTAGTTAAACAGGCTCCCGAGATAATGCAGGGATTTAATCTGTGAAATGTTGCATAGGAGATTAGGATAGGTGATCATAATGCTTTCTTGTAGCAAGACAATGTCTTAATTTGGATATTTTTCTCTGTCAAAGAGAAAACAAAGCTTTGAACTAAAAGAGCATATAAGGGGAGTTGGTGTCTTTTAGTATATACTAGTAGCGCTGGCTTTGTGTGATGAGATTTTCATGTTGTAAAGCATGCTTGCCTGAGAGGGGCAGAGAGGCTGAATATGACCGTCTGATATGAAGTCCACACTCATGTGCTCAAAACTAAAAGTACTTCAGGAACTAATAGAAATTTCATATTTGTGGTATGACCCATCTCAGTAGGTCTAGAAAAGTGTATAACGTTGGAATGCTAATTTAGAGAAAAAAATGCTGTTAGTATTTACTGAATTGCAATGCAGTTTATTAGCAAACCAAAAGAGAATGATGGCATATTTCATGTGAAATGATCTTGGTGTATGTGAAATACCGTGTATATTCAGATCAGTAGGTATTCTGGAATCCTCATAGGTAAGTCTCTCTGTAGATGGAAAGGCCAAGATACTTGCGGATGTTAGGGTAGATTTTATCTTTCCATATTGTATCATTTTTTTAAGTTTTACTTTGCAAGTTCCATTGTGTCAATCCCTTCAGGATGTAGCAGTTTTCACGTATCATTTAAATTCTGCATTCTAAGAGCATTACCACTTCCCAAATTTTTTTTTGGTCTTGCTCATAACCAAAAGGTGGTTTTCATATTGAATTTTGGAATAGATTGCTTTTCTGGGTAAAAATGACTGGTGTCATCTACTTCAGGGTATGGGATGCTTCTTCCATGCCCCTTCCATGGGGGAAATTGAGGAATCTTGCTGGACAGGCCATTTTATAAGTGCTGAAGATCCTTAGAAAGGTATATTTAATCAAAAAATACCATGCTTATGCTCATCAAATATTTAGTTTAAAATTTTAATTTGCAAGTTATTCTTTAGAACTTCAAGATTTCCCTCTACTAACCTTTGACTTCTGAAATCTCAAAGTTGTAGTTTAGCAAGTTCTAAGCACTGGTAAACTTGCAGTTTATTTCCTAAGCAGCTTAAGATGCCTTTTCTTTTTTAACCTCTACTTTTATACTTGACATTCTGTGTGGAAATTCTGCCAGTAAACTATATCCACCACTCTCAATCCGATGAATTCAGATCATGTGGTAAGTAAAACTTCCCATTTTTTGTTAGGTTGATTTCTTGGAAGTAATCAAAATCTGAATAATTGTTTTCAACTTTGTTGCTCGAGATCAAATATTTCTCTGAAGTTATGTATTTCTTAAAGGTGGCCAAGCTCTTTATCTGTGCAGATAAGCACAGTAGTGAGATATGGTTCTTGTGTCTTTCAACAGTTGATGTTCTATTACTTTCAGCAAAAAGAAATTATTTTTTTTTGTCTCTGAAGCGTAAGGGGAGAAATTGAGAATTTCTTTCCGTATGTTACTGCCTTCCAGGAAAGTGAGTGGAGACACAAATACAATAAAATTACTAGAAATTTCTCTTTACAGACATCAAATTCAGGTAAGTACTGAGTTTACGCAAGGCAGAATAATTATCCAGTCTATGTTGCCCCATTTTGGTCTGTTTTCACACCGGGATAGGTGACTAGTGTATACTAAAAATAGTAATAATAAAATATATATATGGTTCTTCAGAAAAATCCAAGGCAATTTAGATCCTTTGGTGAAAGACTTCTTGATTTCTCAGTGTTTTTCTAGCAAAGGATTTTTTTTTTTTTCTGGTACTCATCTATGGAGGTTAGCATTTCTGCTCCCTTTTGCCTAACAAGGAATGTTCTCACCATTTTGTAGCCTTGCAAATGATTTAAATTGAACTTACCTCAGCTGGATAGAGCAATTTGAATCACAGTTTAGAGATGCCTTTCTTGCTACATTCAATTTTAATGTAGTTGAGTAAATGATGATGAATACCAACATAACTCATGTCTTTGTGGATTGTATAGGACACCTTATAGTATATTTTCAGCTATATTCCGTTTGGTTTTGATAATCATGTTTAATACAGGTTATCAGTATGAACTCGCCAATACATGCGTTCTGTGGTTTTGGGATAAGTTTTTTACCCTTTCCTTAAGTTGATTGACTCTTTGCAAGAAAGTTGCATTGTTTTAAAAGTTCTTTTCAATTTTCAGTGCATAAATGCAACCTTTTAATGCCAGAAGCAGGACAAATCATAAAAATATACTATTTAACATGAAAACTTTATAATTGTCTTATTCTTTGGCTTTGTTTAAAGCAGATGACTGATTTCATCGTAAAAGAATAATTGTGTCCTTATATATGTATGCTGGCTTTTCAATATGTTTGTGAATCTGTTCAGTCCTTTCAGTAATTCCTTGTAGGAAAATACTGGCTTTTTGTTAATGTGTGCTCCACTTGCTGAAAGATCTAATTTAGAAGAGAAACCTGAGATCTAATCCATAATGAGTTACAAATCCTCTTCAAACAAAACATTTTCTAGGATCTCTTTCCATTTGCAAATAATTTCTTTTGTTAGAAGCATTACACTTCTTCTTTTGTTTCAGCATATTTGTCTTATTGTCAATTTTGAAAGGTGGAAGCCAAACTTCTTGGAGTATGGAGCTTGACTGAATTAACAAAAATTATCTAAACAGTTAGTGGGAGGGATTTGATCTGAAGTGTTAAAAGGCACCGGTAAACTTCCTGAAAATAAATTGAGGAAATACTGAATTTTGCCTTAAAATAATTATCCTGAAATCAAATTGTCCTATTTTCCTTTATGATTACATAAAATATTTTGTCTCAATCTTTAAAAGGATTGTTTGGACTTTTTATCAGGGAGGAAATTGATATTTATTATTCAATAATAAATGCATATAAAATGCATTTATAATGAATATAAATGCAATCATTTTGCATTTGTTTAATTTTGTGCCCAATAGAAACCTTTGGTAAAAGTAATTGCAAGCTCAATGAGTGAATGCTCATTTAAAAATGAGAGGAAAAAAAGCAGGGAGGTGGTTCTTAAGCTCTTGTATGTTCTCTTGTATGTATAATCTCATCTGTGATTTTAGAATGAGACACTATATATGCAAGTATATATGGATATTGTCTGATTTTATTTGAAGTAAATTATCAAAAAAAAAGTCTAAACAGTTTGAGAACTGAAGGACATGGTGGAAAATGCAATTGATAAATTGGTGTGGAATATTTACTTATGTTTCATACTCCCGAATAAAAAACAAAAAGTATTTGTACTGATTGGTGCATAGTTATTTGGCTACTAAGAGGTTAACTTTTCATTTCTGTATGCATTTTGATGTTATAGTATAAAAATACCTGGTACTGTTTACAAGCTGCAGAAGGAGAAATTAAGATTATGTAATGTTTCATGTTAATTATATGTGAGCTCTTTGCTTACTTAAACAAAGAAACATTAAAAAAAAAATCCCTCTGAACAGCTGAAGTGACACCAAGCACCAGCTGGGGAATCTGAAATCAAATATTTAGGGCATGATTTGTATTGAACTGCAATTAGAATGTATGATTCTGCAATAGCAATTGTTTGAGTGAGGTCAAATTGCACATGAAGAACAAACACAAGCGAAGTCTGTCTTCACTGCAACTGATGTCTGCACACATGCTACTTCATGATTTTTTTTAATTATATGCAAAACTGGGAGAATAACTTGATTATTTTATTTGTCCATTGTCCATTAAGCGTTAGTGTGTCAATAGGTGAATGGAAGACTTGAAAAATAAAAATTGAAAATAACTTTGAGAAACTTATTGTTACTATTAATGTTACTAATAAAAAAAGTTATAAGCAGTACTAAAGCATTACAGAGACTTACTCTGATGCTTTTTTCTTTCCTTTTTTTTTAACTTGTAGTTCAAAATACAGTATTAACCTACCGGTATTATAAAAGATAGCATTTTCTGTTTTCAGATAAAATGGTGCATTTCGACACATTGTTTAAAAACTAGAACAGCTCTGTATATGAAAACACAAACTGCGATAATTAGATAGATATGCCATATGTGGTGGTTTAAGTTGGCATATATCTCAAATGGCATGTTTAATGTACTGTATTACTGGAATTAGTAATTTTACAGCTGAAAGCTGTTAATTCTGTTATACCGATTCCCTCTCATGAACCTGTAGGTAATGATGGCAGACCTTTTTCTTTGCAAAGAAACTGCTTCTGATAGCTTAAAAGGTAGCGAGCTGTAAGTTTCCGCATTTTTAGCGGAATCTTTGACTACTACAATTTTCTAATTAATTGAAAATTATGAGACTTTTTTAATACTGATACAGCTAATGTCAGAAAGTTTGCTCTAATAAAATGTCTATAATGGAGAAAGGAGCTCTGTTGCTTTTCCATACAGCATGTTTTTCCCAGGCAGTTTTTTTTGTCTTTGAAAAAAAAAAGGCAAAATTGTCAACCCTAAGCACTTGAGAGTTGTAAGCAGTTGTTAAAAACCTGTCTTTTTCACACGAGCTACATAAAAATCACCCCTCACACATGACAAAACTCAAGGGAGGAAAGCAAGACTTCAGTATAAATTTGCTGAAGGGAGCTCCAGCTGTAAGTTCTGCTAGGGATGTAACGGGTCTGGCTGGGATGGAGTTAATTTTCTTCATACCAGCTTGCAAGGTGCAATGTTTTAGATTTGTGACCAAAGCAGTGTTGATAACAATGACTTCCACTTGTTGATGAATGGGTTTTTCATAGCATCAAGGCCTTCTCTAACCTTGTCCCATGCAGCAAGTAGGTTCATGAGAAGCTGGGAGGACACACAGCCAGGCAGATGACCTGAACTGAGCAAGAGTTACTCTGTGCTGTGCGTTGTCGTGCTCAGCCATAAAACAGAGGGGAGAGTGATTTTAGGTTACCATTTTTTGATTGGTGAGTCGCCGGGCTGTGGTTGATTCTGGGAGGTGGTGAGTTATTGCTTCTGCATCACTTGTTGTGCTGTTTGCTTGCTTGTTTGTTCTTTTGTTTTGTTTTTAATTCCACCTCTTTTCCTTTGCTTGTCAAACTCTTACCGTTACCCATGAATTTTGTTGCTTTTGCTCTTCCTATTTTCTTCCCCTACCCTGGTGGGAATGAGGGGCTGTGTGGGTTTACCTGTCAGCCAGGGTGAGCCCACAATGGGCATTATTAACCGTTCAGTGTTGTGTAAAGCCTTTGCCTTCCTAAAAACATGTGCACGTGTGTGCGGGGAAGGAAACGAAACTTGACTCAATTTTGTCTTGGTACACTGGCAGACACTGTTAAAAATTACAGAAATTAACTGAGTTTATACCACTGGGTGGTGGTTAGGCCTTCATCTCTGTTACCTTACATAGGTCATTCTTGGGATTCTTCTGTGTTTCATGTTTGAAAGCAACATAGTGTATGAGGGAACTGAGAGGGCTTTTGGGAAGGTGATCCTGGTGAGTATTTAGAATGTAGGTGTGGAAAGGACCTCGTGGATTAGGTAGAGTCGGTCTTCTGCTGTCCTTCCAGGCGAAACCATGAAATCTCATAATTGTAGTTCTTTTTGTGCCCTCTACCTGCCCCCAACTGAGGTGATGCTGCCAAGCTCCTCAATGGAGAAATGGGAAAAGCTCCAAAGTGTCTTTGCTTACTAAAGAGATGTCTGAAAATTTCTCTCTGAGACTGAATAAAAAGAAGTTAGGTGTCTTTTACCTTTTTTTAAAAGAATCTACAAAATTAGTAAAGACTTTCCAGTTACTATGCATATCTACAGCAGATGTTTTCAACACTTTATATTAATTTTCAATTTTTAATCAACAATCAGGAAAAGTAATTACTAAGGTGGTAAAGTTGTTTTGTGACCGTCACTTAATCTTGCATGAATTTAAAATCTTTTTATCTGTAGTTAAGAGAAGGCATTTTAAAGCATGCAAACCTAAAGCTCACAACTTCATTAAAATAACAACACATCTTTCTACTGATATGGGGAAGGACTACTTTTAAATAATGCAACAACTTACAGTTTACTTCCCAGAATAAAGCAATTACTCAGAGTTGTTTTACCCTATTGAAAGTGGTGGGCAGCTTATGCTCTAATTTTCTTACTTGTATGATTTGTTCAGTGAATGTTATTCTCTTGGAAAGTACTAAACAGAGTTGATTTTCAAAAAGTAAGCTGATCCCCACTTCTATACTAAAACGAGTATCCGTACTCTTCTGAATTGTGATACTATATATTTTTAAACCTTATTCCTTCTTTCCTTTCTTTTTTCTCTCCTAGTTTTGAAAGACTTTTTACCTGTCTTTGAAAGAACTGGGTACTGTTACAAACAGAGAAGAGTTTTGATTCTGAACATGAAAAACATCTATTTCATAAGCAATTTCTTAAGATAATTTTACTGTGTTATACATAGTAGGTCATGAAGAACAGTCATTTATAAGCAGTGAAAATTAAAGGAAAACGTAATTTAGGTCACGGTGTAAAGAATTACAGTTAACTTAGGCCCTGAATGATTAAGCAAGGAATAATACCTTCAAATCTGTTTCTTAGGGGATCTGGGAGGTTATATTTAAAATAAATAAATTGCAGATGCAGTTGATGAATTAAAAAACTCCAAAATTACGCTTTACCTTTGGTTATTACTAGTGCTGGTACTAGTAACTCAGAAACAAAAGAGGAACAGTGCTACTTTTTGTGATGTGTTCACAGGAAAATGCCTTTTGGAAAGTTAGGGCAAATATGATACACAAAAAAAAAAGTCTGCATGGTGTGGCTGTGTATATATGTGTGTGTAATATATACACTTTCATAAAAATATCAAAAGACACTGCTCCTAGTTAGAGGTGGCACTGATAGATTATGTAGTGTCTCATTGCTGTGGAGGGTCATGATTGTGCCTGACTTCTCTCTGCTGCTTCATGTAGGAATCTTACCTAACATTATTTTTAAGTAACAGAGGAAAGGAAGAATGGATGAACAATCCTGTTAAACATTTTTATCAAATTCCTGTTTGTGCATGGTTTTATTTCCAGTATCACAGGACTCAGGGCAGAAGTGCCAAATGGTTTCTACTGTTCTAGGTGAAGTAACACCAAATTTTATGGAATATGATGAGCTAAATTCAACTTAGAGTTAAGCAGCAAAGTGAAATTTGGACTAACGTGAATGAAGATATCAGTATGTACAGCTCAATACAAGATATACGCACATGTATGTTAGCTATAACATTATAGGATTTCATATACTTAAGTGACAATCAGTAGAAGGAAGGGTATATTTTAGGAAAATACCAAGTGGAGAAGGAAGGTGGTCAAACTGGGGAAGAACAGAATTTATATTAGTTATTATTCTGATGTTTCTCCAGTGAAGCTTCTTGTGGGCGTTATACTTGAAATTATTGGAAAACTTGGATTAAAATCAGTAGTCCTGATTTTGCACTTAAAAGCTTGTTTGAGATATGTTTGGTGATTACTTTGATTTAAAATAAATACAGGAAAAAATCTTTATAAATGTATGTGTAAATAATACATATGAAAATAGTTATATTGTTCTATATCCTCTTTATAAGTCTTAACAAAGAGGAAAAAGAAGATAGGCTCATAGCATGGTTGGAAAATAAATTTGTGAAATGTGCTATTGCTAGAGATTAATCAAAAATAATGGTTAGCTTGAAAGAAGGTGTAATCTTTAATAAAATTCTTAGGTATCCATGGAAATACATACATAAAACCTGTTACTGTGAGGCAAAAAATAGTTGTTGAAATATTTCCCCCACCTCTACCTGATATAAAATTCCAACAGCATGTAGAATTTTCTTTTTGCTTGTGTTTATTTATTTATTTTTGTATGTTTTAAAGTGAGTAGGTATTCTGTATCTGATATTTTTGCAGATGATCGTTTGTTGTCCCAGTTAAGTATCTGAGTTATTTTCTGATTTGTCAAATCTTACAGATTTAAAATTATTTGTTTTAAATTTTATATTTAAAGAATAATTCTATATGGCATTATTAGTTAAGCTTTTATAAAAGGTTTTTCTCCTGTGGTTTGGGAGTTTTGTTCTTTATTTGTTGTTTGTTTTTGTCATCATCTTCTTGTTTTGCTCTTTATTTTCCTTATAATGGGAATTATTTTAGCACAGCTGATTAAAACCAATCCAAAATAATTCCAAACATTCAGATCTCATAGGTCCAGAAAATCCCAGTCACTTTTAATTTTGTACGTACAAAATTGATTTGCTGAACTAGCTGTGTATATGCACTTGTGTATATATTTTATATAGTATACATTTATATACCTGTATATATTTAAAACAACAAATTAAGAAAATTCAAACTTTGAATATTTGGAAGTATTATACACATATTTGCCTTGGTGAAATAGCAAAATTGGAAATGTTAGAGATGCTACCAAGAATGAATTTACTTGAAATGTTGATTAAAAATGAACTATTTTTTAAAATTAGGCAGGAACCTTTTCTTCCTTATTAGCCATTGACTAAAAGTCAGGATGTATTCATGAAACATGGTTAGCTATGCAGGTTCATTTCTCTGTTGGTGAAGTAGGGAAGATTACCCATTTGTTTTATACCTGTCTTACCCTTCTTGAATGTAAGCCTGTTATCAGTGTTTGAAATCAGTTTTACTGGCAGACTGAAACGAGGGAATTTCTTACTAACTTTTCCTTGAAGTGTCTTTGGATTTGGCCAGTGATCTTGCAGAAATAGTAATGAGGAAGGTTCTTGCTGTTACTTTTTGGTAGTCACATCCTGCTCCATGCCCCACCCCCCCAAAAAAAAAAAAAAAAGGTTTCAAATTAACTGTTAAGGGTTACATGTTAGTTGTTTGAATTCTGTTTCCTTAGTTTTCCTTTCTAGATGTTACCACTTCAGAACTACAGAGTCTAGTTCTGGCACTGAGTTTCCCAGTTGTGCTGCTTGAGATTTAATATGCAATGTGGTGATGGGTTCAAAAAGCAGAAATCTTTGTGGCATCTGTAAAGCAGTGAATAACTACTGCACTTCCAACTGTATATCTTTCTAATGTGTCAGTGCTGAAGTCTGTTCATTTGCTTGCATCTCATGTTGTGGGCTCTTGCTAAACACATCTTTACAGATGAAATGAAAAGGAAGTCAACTTATAATATGAATGAAATACTTCAATAGCCCAAAGGATAATGCGGGTATGTGTGTTTGTCCCATCCTAAAATACATAACAATTTAAGGACCACTTAGGTGACAGTAAAATGGTGGTCATGGTTTTGAACACAAGCGTAAATAAAAACAATTATATACAAATATGGAAGCCTTATTTTCTGCCACTGTATATTTAAAACATTTATTCAATTTCAAGTTTGTCTAAAAAAAAAAACACACCTCAGTGAGATTGCATGAAGTACATTGTTTCAAGCAGGCCTTCTTTCCCTGCTGATAATGAGAGATCATAAGTGATATCATAAGTGATATAAGTGATCTGATTGATACATTCTGATTTTTAATTTTTCTCCTTAAAAGAGGGCAGGTGATTAAAACAGTTACCAATAAAATGAAGTATTAACAAACCTTTTTTGATGGTGTGTAATCTAATTAATTAAAAATGTTAGTGTGTTTTGACCAAATTCTCATCCAATAGTTTATTTTTTATTTTCAAAAACTTCTTTTCTGTTACATTGAATTCAGGTCTCTTAATTGGATTTGTGTTGTGGAGTGTTTGTAGTAATTGTCATTGCCTTTGTCCTACCTTGTAACTGTCTTCTTTTTGTTGAAATGGCATGGAGTGGTGAGAGTGATGTAGTGAGAGGAAACAAGACGTGGTTTCTATTGTATGTGTTTGAGACTTTGCATTGTCCCTTTTTAACTTACAATTTCTGATGTGGAGGAGAGGCACCATTGAAAGTAAAGAAAACAATGCAGAGAAATTAATTCACAAGTGATTTTTGATTGTATTTACTTAATGAGTTCTAAGAAGCTTCATTAATTATTCTTCATACTTACTGAATGAGTAGTTGAGTTAATACCTTGTTTTATTAGCATTGTGATACCCTATGTTTTATTTACCCCTAACTTAAAAAAACTTGCAGGGAATAGAGTACTGTTATTTGCTTGTAATTTTATTCTGGTTCTTGTTTTCACAGTAGTGTTCATAAATACAGAACGAATACTATTTTATCATCCTTCAGGTGTAAGGGGTGCGTTTGTCCCTTATGTTGTGGGGGAGGTGGGGAGGAATGACTGGAAAACTGTAGCTGGATTTTATATAAATATTGGATATCCAGTTTTTGCAGAACTTCCGCAGAACTATTTTTCTGAGGATATGTACAATTTCTGTAGTACCATATATAACGTGGATGACTACTATTGTGTTTGCTAAATTTGCTGCTTTTGAAGGTTAAAGTACTCGTCTAAAACTGGACATTAATAAATAATGCCCAAAGCACCTGCTTATTTGTGGAAAGTTCAGCTTAACTGAATTTGTTAGCATCTGTCAGAACACTGTCTCAGGCATTTGGTTCTTCGAAGCTAGCATTCATTTCTGTGTGAGGAAACTCTTCCTTATGTCCCTGAGCTTGCCAATGTTAGTCATGTTCTTTTAACAGCATTCTTCGCTAAGTCTGATTGTCATCCAGTTCTTCCACTTGGAACTTCAATTGTCTAGAAATTCAGTCTGTCTCATGTTTTTTTGGTAGCTATCACCAAAGCAGGTCACAGTTACCAGGAAAAACAGGGAAGTTATGCTGAACATTTAAAAATGTGAACTGAGGCACCCAGTCATGTTCAGCATTTAAACGTACTTAACATGAGGAAATTATTTTATTTTTTATAGTTTTATTGGGAGTCAGTGATTCACTTTGCTGAGATTTGGAGGAAGTAGAAAAGCAACCAACTGAAGGCAGAAATCCAAAAAAGTCATTTGGGTAAGCAATGGTTTGGCAAATTGAACACTAAGTGAAGACAGAGGCTGTATTATTTATAAGTCACATTAAATGTTAGGCAATCTTAATTATAAAGGAAAAACCATCAATATAATTGTTGTTGTTTTTAGTCGTGATCGAGTAATTTGTAGAAAACTTGATGATTCTAGGAATTTGGAGAATGACCACTAGAGTTTTGTAGCATTTAAAAAAAAACAAACAAACAAACAAACAAACAAACAAACAAACAAAAAAAAAAACCAAGAAACCCCACTGCTTCTAAATTCACTAGCTTTTATTCTGATTCTTCAAATTAAATTGAAAACAAATTTATGTCTTTCATTTTGTGAAAGCACTTTTCTTGTTTGTTTGTTTTTTCTTGTGTGGAGAAGTGCCACGCTGAAATTCTTCTGCATGTCTGTTGTGATGTGACAAAACAAATCTGGTTGATGTGTGAAACAGTTTTTATACTAGGGGAACTATCTTTAATAACAGATGTGAAAGGATTGTGGCAGTTGTGGCTTCCTGAAATTACAAGGATATAGACTTGTTTGTGCGTTTGGTTTTCTTTTAAAATTTAAATGTACCGCTAACTATAATATATAATTTCCTACAGAAATTATATTTAATATGTGGCTTAAAATGTGTTTTCTGTAAATGCTTGTGGTTTTAAGTTATCTCTATTTTTGGTTAACTGAATATGTTCATTTATTCAATAGAAGGCTTTTGGAACCACAAAAATGAAAAGCTTTTAGCTTGAGGTTTTGTTTTCTTTTTTTCCTCCACGATTTGTATAATGTAATTTTATTTATTTTTTCTCTTGAACTGTGTCCATAAAGTGTGTGTGTAGGGGGTCTTTTGAGCAGTGTACTTTCTTCTGGAGTTCAGACAATTTGACCTTCAACAACAAAAAGCTTAATATTTTAAATAGTGGTTTCTAATTATTTAATAATGTTTTTTGTTACTTAAAAATAACAGTTCTTTTTTTTATTAGTTGATACTCAGTTGATACCAGCAGTCATTCAGAATGTTTTTTAAAAAAAAAAAAAGTCAATAAGGTTAAGGAAGGTAGCTCTTAGAGTGCCTTGTTTTTACTTTGTGTAATGTAACTTACAGCAGAATCAACTTGTCAAGTCTGTTATTTGCAAGAACATATTGGACTTATTTTAATTTCGTGAAATGATATTTTGGAAAAAAAAAGTTGATTCACAAATAGGATCAAAAAGTCTTTTCATCCTTTTGTCTTATTTCTTTTTTTCACTTTCTGTGTAATATACAGGTTGAAACATCTGTTTTACCTGTTTGGACAGCTAGAAAAAAGTATATTGCTGTATTTAATGAATCAAGAGATCCTTCAGTCTTAGATCTGTGTAGTTCACACTATGAAAGATTCAAAATGTGTCTAACTTTTTTTTTAATACATATACTAATTTAATACATATACGTATTTTTTAACACAATACAATGCTAAACCATCAATATAGCAAGTGGACATTTCTTATATATTAGGAATGAAGAAATATTTGGAAAAATTATACCTACCTTGGAAAATATATACCATCACTAAAAATTCCCTTTTAGCATTTATGAAGATGCTCCTCATAGCTCTTCATAGAATTTCAGTAGTGACAATCAGTATTTGTTGGTAAGTGCAAATCTTGTCTTCACAGATTGCTGTGATGCAGCATGAAGGCTGATACACAGATAATGTGTTTGGTAACTTAAGTAAAATATATGCAGTAAATATATAGGTTGCAACTGTCTGCACAGAACTTTTTCTGTGTTTTGATAGGTAACTTTCAGCATGTGAACTGATGCAAACTTAGCTATCCAATTAAGATAATTTAGTATAACGAAAGGAAATTCTGGTGTACTGAGATGTAGAGGTCTCTTACTCCGGCCATCAGATCTATCCGTCTGCTCTGTTTAGCACCTTCTGTTGCCTGGCCCTGTGCCGATTCTGTGTCCTTGACCTGCCTTTCAGATCATTTATTCATTTGTGAGGACAACTCCTTGCGTATTTAACCACTCTAAATACCAGTAAATCCCCAAACATTAAATATTCATTTAGGTTCTCTGTCCATCGCTTTTTCTATTAACAAAGTAAAATTCTTTTGATTTCAAGCAGTCATGCCATCCTAGCAACAGCTTCTTAACTTTTTCTTTGTGGATGATTCAATGCTTTCTAATATGTCAAGTGGTCTTTATAGATGTCATATATATATGTCATATATAGGTCATATAGATGTGGGTGGCTTCTCTGTTGGCCTGTTGCCTAATTCAGATGAGAATGGCAAACACGCAGGTGTGAGGAAAGGCAAATAAAACTTTTTACTGACCCGTAAGGGCTGATCATTTGCTACCCCAAAACAGAAGTTACTGGAGGACCACTTCACCTGAGCTAAATTTGCTATATTACTTTTTTCAGCAAAACCAAATACCATGCTTGTTGACACACTGGTGGCATGCTGTGAATCGTTTGTTCAGAAGAGTTTTTAAAAACTTAGCAAGCACTTGTTACAAATTAAAATTGATTTGACGAGGAAGTACTGCCATAGTGTGGATATAACTGTAGTATGTTATGGTCATTGCATTTCATTGTTGATTAATTGTGCTTGTGAGTCTCTTTATGAGAACAGATTGTGGTTTTAGATTTTAAATATGTTTTTAATGAAGATACACAACTACAGATACTGAAGATGCTAACAGTTTGCCACGTTTTGCTATTTCAGTTCTGGGTTGCATCACAATTTTTATGATGGATGACCCAATTTTATGGCCACGAGAATAGGTAGTGATTTTGTCAGACCATTAGTTCACTACCTGCCGTGTTTCTCCTCACTTCAGCTGTTCACTTTAAACCATTTGTCTAGGATCATCAGTGCTTAAGAAAGTTTTTCTTTGAGAATGAGCAAAGCAAGGTTTGTATGGGGCAATGGTGTGTGCCTTTGTATATGAAAGCATCAGGCTTATCCTTTCTCACCTCCTGCCCTGCTCCCCAAGAGCGTGTGATGTTTCTGTTTAATAAATTTAATCTTTTAAAACATTTAAAATGTTGGAAATGTTAACTCTTTTTTTAATGTAAATTTTCAGAAAGCCCTTAAATGGGAAAACAATATGTTTTCGTTTCTTTTTAAATTCTTAAATAAAAGCTGTATGCTGTAACATCTTTTACAAAGAGAACTTTCTCTCCCAGAGGAGTGAGGAGTATTTGGAAGTTATTTAGGTTAATTGCAAATTAAAAAAAGAACAAAATTTTAAATGGTCTAGTGGTCTGAATTATTAAAAAAACTATATATTAAAAAAAAGTTTTCCATATCAGTTTTTATTTAGTCATCCCTGTCGTAATTTTATTAGTGTTGCAGACCTTCACAGAATCTTCTGAGAATACTGGGATAGCCAAGACCTGAATTTCTATTTTGGAGAACTGTGTCAGACATTCCCCTCCCACTCTCACTGAGTTTTGTGAGGTTTTGTTGTTTTTTTTTAAAGCCTATTTTCTGTACATAAATGAGGTTTATGAGACTGTGGTGTATCCCTGTTAGTAGGGATCTGTTGGCTCATTTCAACCATGTAGAAAAGAAGGAATGGGGATTCAAAGATTTTTAAGGCCCCTCCATATTTTGTGACAATTCACTGGTTGTGAGAAAAGATCCTTAATCAGCAAAGCCTTCATTGTTAACTTTTATCATGTTTATTTAGCAGTGAATAAATGTCTCAAATGTAATGAAAAGGTTTCTTGAGCCAAAGTTAGCTTCACCATCCAGAGATACTTTCTTTAATACTGATTCCTAGATACATCCTTTTATTTATTAAAATACAATAGCTCCCTTTCTATCTTTCTTTGTCTTGCATATCTAATGTATTTCAGGAATTCTTAGTAAGTTGTTAGTACTGACTGTCGCAATTTTTTTCATAGGTAACATTTAGCCTGAAAATTCAAGGAAACTTAAATCAGAGAAAGTAAAATGCAGATATGTTTTCAGTTATAAATACCTTGTTCTCACAAGATAGAAACAAAAATCCTTTTAAAATCCATGGCATCTACTATTTTTAAATAACATTTTTTTATAGCCAAATACCTACTTATGCTGTTGCTATGACAGTAAAAATCAATATTTAAATTAGGAACCATTATTAGTCACAGGGATATTCATGTTTATTCTGAACTTAGGTGATCTGTGTCCAGCTAACCCAGAAAAGGTAAATTTTGTTCTGCTTTTTTACAATAATCTTTCATTGCTGAATCATTAAGTATAGTATTTAAATGTAGAAGGTATTTCAGATGCAAGCTTGTGAAGTATTTTGTATAGGGCTATATATTTTTTTGAAGCAGATGCTATGGGCAGTTGTTTTCAGTCAGAGGAATACTTTGTGTAGCTAATGGTGCTTATAACAATATAATAAGCACCTATATTTTAGTTTCTCTGATTTAGAATTGTTTGGATTTTGAAAAGAAATAAAACCTTGAAAAAATTATGATAACATTATATGCTGTAATGATTCAGTGATTTTTGTAGGTCTTACCTTAATATAATTTCATGTGAATTTCTAGCATGAAATCATTGTATGCATTGCAGAATATAATCCACAAAAAGCAGAAATAATGACAAATATAGAAGCTGGAATATGATTTCCCTTTTTACTCTCCTTTTTATATGGAATGAATTTCTATTAGAATGCCATATCTGTATTCATCATTTTAACCTCTTGAGGTGCTAAATAGATTCATATCTATTTATACTTCTGTGCAACCTACATTTTGAAGCATTATTTTCTTTTAATTATGCTAGACTGTAGAGATAGTCTTAAAAATCAAGTGTACAGAGATGGTCACTAATAAGGGTGTTTGTTAGAGGAAGATTTACCTTTAGAGATTTTGGAAAAAAAAATATGAAAAAAAAAAAGACGATTCCATTTCTCAGTGATTGTGTTTCCCTGCTACAGCTGCAGATATTTTAAATGCCATCTTTCTTCCCCCACCATCCAACTTGTTTCTGCAGAGTCGTGCAGTGAAGTCATAATCCTGTGTTTCACATCCATCTGTTACCATAGAAATGATTGTAATAACCTAAATTTAGCACGATGTCTTTCCTACAGGATCAAGCAGGAGGATTGAATGGGTTGTATGTGAAAGAATCTTTGAAAAAATCAGAATATGTTCTAGTTAGCAAAATCTAAATGCTGTGATAAATCTGAATGACAAAAAATTAAGCCTCAAGGAAAATATCATTTAAAAAAAACCTCTTGATTTTAGATTTAAATCATCATGAATGAAATCTGTCACATACCATGCAAACAACTTAACTTAGGATAAAAAACACATATTGTTTCTTAACAGGAGCTGATATGAGATAAAATATTCAGTGGCAGATGAATACATTAATCTGATGAAAATTATTTTCATAAATATTTTCAGAATATTTACTGTGGTATTTACTGTAGTCTGGGTTTATTAAAAGGCAAAGGAATGAGCTTGGAATTTACTATGAAAGAGGCAATTTCTGATCATATTTAAAAATGCAAAACAAAGATTTATAAATTGATTTTATTTAAATTTAGTTGAAATACATTTTTCATTCTTAGAAAAGAAACAGAACTTTGAATTTTGTTAAAGGCGGTGAGTTATTGTATAACTTGAAGTCCTGACTGCATTCGTCTTTGGGACGTGCACAGGATCGCATTGTTAGATGTATTTCACTGTTAGATGTGTCCTCAACTTTGTCCCCCCTCTTCCCCTGTTACATTTATGTAAATTCATTGGATAGATTATCATACATGATTACAAAGGCAGGACTCCAGTACATTCACATAAAGAATGATCTCTGCTCATTTGATCACCACCTATTCAACATACATTGTTTCATCATTGGCCAGTAAGTAGCTGCATAAATTATTTGCTTCATGTTACTTCATGATTTTTTTTCTCTGAAGACAGAATTGCTAATTTCCTTATGGTCTTTATGGAGTATTTGAGTTACATACACAATTTGAATCACTCTGTAGGGTTGAAGCATTAATGTTATCATTTCATAGACAGAGAAATGAGGCACAGAGGGATTCAGATCAAAAGTGTGTGTTAATTTTGTGTGATATTTGAGCTTTACAAAATCATTTTAAAAGTACTTATGTAGTATTATGTAGCACAAACTGTGTTCAATCTGTAAGTCTTATTAATATGGTTAAATGGTGACTGCTAAACATTTATGTAAAATAGGTCTTAGGGTGCAAATCAGACACACAAAGAATAGGATCCCTCCCCTTTCTTCTCCCCTTTTCATTTTTTCCTCTCTTCACCCTCTCCTTCCCCTCATCTTGCACGCATTTCCTCATGTGTGCTTTTGCTCTTGCTTTCCCTTTTGTCTGTCCCATCTCAGTGGGAAGCGTAAAGCTGGCTTTAAAGGGAAACCATTTTTATTTTTGCAATTTTCTTCTTTGTTCTGGGCATACCTTTGAACTAATCAGGGAAGTCTTTCTGTTACTGGGCCTATAAGATAGCATAGCACTATGTAACTACTGTCTGGTAGGTATACTCCTGAGCAGTAGCATGTCAGAAAATAGCATATAAATTTAAATAAAGCTGTTTGGGTGTATTTAACATGGAACTAAGAATATATGTTTCTGATTTTTAGAAAAGTTGTAAAGCTTTCCTTGTTGTGATATGATATCCATATCCTTGCAAAGTAGTGGTTTGAGCAGCATTTACATCCTGCAAGGTGTTCCTATTATTGTTGATGATTATAACTGATTATAGTAAATTTGAGAGCCCTGCTCATATTCTAATAAGTTCCTGGCTAACCATCTTCATTGATTTAAGAACTTGAAATCATAGCTATTGTTCTGTGGAAATGGATTGTTTTTTCCACCACTTTGTTGCAAGTCTGACCAAATTTTCAAGGGGTAGACTAAAACAACAACAAAAAGTTAGGAGCTTTTATGCTTTATTGATGCATAACTGGTTCTGGAGACTAATAAGGTTAAGGATCTTTGCTTGATACTTGTTCTACTTTATGGAAAAAATAGAATTGTAGAATCATAGAATATCGTGAGTTGGAAGGGACCCCCAAGGATCATTGAGTCCAACTCCTGGCTCCACACAGGACCACCCAAAAATCAGACCATATGTCTGAGAGCATTGTCCAAATGCTTCCTGAACTCAAACTTCATTGGGGAGCCTGTCCCAGTGCCTGACCACCCTCTCAGTGAAGAATCTTTCCCTAACACCCAGCCTGACCTTCCCCTGTCCCAGCTCCATCCCGTTCCCTCGGGTCCTGTCGCTGTCCCCAGAGAGCAGAGCTCAGCACCTGCCCCTCTGCTCCCCTCATGAGGGAGCTGCAGGCTGCCATGAGGCCTCCCCTCGGGCTCATCTGCTCTGGGCTGAACAATCCAAGTGACTTCAGTCATTCCTCATACATCTTCTCAGATAGAGCGTTCACCATCCCTCCTTTGGGCACTCTCTAATATTTTTATGCCCTTTTTATACTGTGATGCCCAAAACCATACACAGTACTCAAGGTGAGGCTGCATGCGCTCAGAGCAGAACAGGACAGTCTCTTCCCTTGACTGGCTAGCAATGCTGTGCCTGCACCCCAGGTATGGTTGGCCCTTTTGGCTGCCAGGGTGTATTGACTCAACTTGCTGTTGACCAAAACCACCAGATCCCTTTATGTGGGGCTGCCCTCCAGCCTCTCATCCCCGTGTCTGTACAGGGTTGCCCCTTTCCAGGTGCAGAATTCTGCAGTTGCTCTTATTAAAATTCATATTGTTGGTGATTGTCCAGCTCTCTAATTTGTCTAGATCCCTCTGCAAGTTGGGAGTCAACAGCTCCTCCCAATTTAGTGACATCTGCAAACTTATTTAGTATACCTTCAAGTTGTGCATCAAATCATTTATGAAAATCACCATTGAAGAGAACTGGCCCTAAAATGGAGCCCTGGGGAACCCCACTAGTGACTGTCCGCCAGCCTGATGTAACCCCATTTAATATAACCCTCTGAGCTTGACCTGGCAGTCAATTGTTCACCCATCATATTATGTATTTGCCTAGCTAGCTGTATGCTGAACATTTTGTCCAGAAGGATAAAGTCTAGTAGGAGTTAGACAAGATGAGTACTGAATGATTTTTCTTGATATGACTGATACACATGTAAGATAAAACAGTAGTACTTTTTCCTTTATTATGTTAAAACTGGTCCTGGATATTCTCCTACTAATAAAAGGTACTGAATCTGGTTCTAAGATAATTACTTTGACTTTTAGCTCTTTTGCTATGCCTGTATTTCAAATCCATTTGACACAAAGTGGCATGGTTCGATGCTACCACTCTTCCTCAGAATTCGGCTTCTTTAAATTTCCTTCATAGAAACTGTCTTCAGTAAAGCAGCATCTAACATATTTTCTGCTAATTGTTTTGTATTTCTTTGATATGTTTTTAGTTTAAAATTTTTTAACACATTTACGGTTTAAGCAACTTAGTCCATTGTAAATGTGAAAATGAAGGTGTAAAGCTATAGTAATTTGTATAATTAATGATTAAATGTATTAGACAATGTTCATGTTTGTAAGTTAGGTGATAATGCAGTATTTTTGCAGAACATTATATAAAAGTAAAGAACAAATGAAATATTGCTGGTGTCTTTAATAAGCATGTATCAATGAGCCTCAGGGTTTGAATAGTAATTGAACAGTAAATTTATCTTGACCTTCATGTAAAAAAGTTCTAAGAAACGATATCGTTTCTCCTTAGGTCATTATGTTGTTTGAAAAACAAGCAGTTAAAGGAGGTGCATATCTTTAATATAAAGATTATAATCTTTTCTGTAATGAAATGAAAAGGTGCTGTATTTTATGTCTTTGATTTATTATTCTTTTTCATTAATATTTGTGGAAAATGTATTGAAATCTAGTTTTTAAGGTATTAATGGAATATAATGAATTACATTAACGTAATTAAGGCATGTATTTGACTTAAGTGTAGTGGCATATAACACTTGTGCTGACACTCATGTAAATATTAATTATTATTACAGTATTTTTTTTTGCTAACATCAGTCTGTAAAATCATGAGGAACACCTGTGCCATATTGTAATAGGAGATAATACATATGAGAGAAAAAACAGCTACATTTTGATTACTTCATAGCTGACCATACACTTGATATTGATAATCCCAATTTGCAATACAGAAATCTGAATGTGCAATGGCTATAGTCACGCTAAAACAAATTTGTCTAAGATACAAGTGTTTATGCTTTTTTTAAAGAGTCTTTATTGAAAAGATAATTCATTTTTAATTACCTGCTTTGATAGAGTTTGAGCTCCCTAGTGCAGTGTCCTGTAGTTTGCAGTTGCAGTATTTGCATGATGTTCAGTAAGAAAGCATTTATGAAAATAGATATATAAAAGCAGCTAAGTATGAGGGGATGGAGATTTGCCTTTTTTTTTTTTTTTTTTTTTTTTTGCTTTTGCTAGGATGTGGGCTATTTCCTTTGAATCTGCATTTGTATAGTTTTTGCTTTTCAGGTAAGTTGTTACTTCTCTTCTCTCTCCCTTGAAAAGCAGCTTTTTATTCACATTCTAACCACTCTTACACTGTCATTACATCATACAGGTAAGTTCCTTACCTTATAATTGAAGGCTGTGTCTTCTCAATACAGTATGCATGGTACTGTTGATTGCTGTAAGTCTGTGGTAGAAGCACATTCTGTGTTTTTGTATGAAGTTCAAGAGAACTAACTTTTCACTCAACTTAATTATTGGATTTTAGCTGGTTTGGGGCTTACATTTATACTAGACAATGCAGATTCGTGAAGTTCAAGTTGTATATAGAGTTTTATATTTCATGTTTGTACTCCACTGTAGTACAAAGTCAGCAGTGAGTAAAACACTGAAATGTAAATTAAGCATGTGGTAAATTGTGATCTGATGTAGCATTTCTTTATGTTGCTGCTTTCATGTACTGGTAAGGGTAAGTGCAATTATTGAATTGAGAGGTTATGTAGGTGCTGATCAGTGGCCTAAAAAAGAATATACTTCAGCTTCCGTGTTGTAGTATGATGCAAATATTGGTTAGATACTTGCATCAGAGAGGTCAAGTGTTGTCCTTTAATCACTTAAAAGTATTCTCAACTCTTAACAAACAAGGCTGAAGCAGATGCCGACTCGATATCCTATGCTGCTTCTGGAACTTTATATTATGGTAAAGTACCATTTGCTAAGGGAACAAATAAAATGCTTACGTCTGAGTAATGTAACTATGTGTGATATGTACAGCTCCAAAAACATTCCTGAGTTTTAGTAACAGGTTAGTCAGGAAACCTGATTGGGTTGGTCATTGTCCCATTTGGCCTTTGCAAGATTTTGTTCATGGAAGCCAGAAAGCATACTATATTGAACATCTGGTCCAACCGTTAAATGCAGCTGAAATGTGTCTGGGTAGATGGTTGGTCTAAGGGCACAAATGCACCACTGGATATCTCTGGTTCCTTCAGATTTGGTACTAACATTTGGAGAATTTAAACAAGATAAATGGATAAAGGTTGAATAATCTGAGGATGTGACTAATCATGATTCGTAGGAGTTTTCTGAGGCTTCTTTGAGTTTCTAGCAAAGGTTGTAGGGACACGTAGGGACACGTGTTATCCAAGTTTTAATGCCCATAATTAGAGCGTAATATTGGAGTCTTTTGAAATTGAGGAAGTAGTGAAGCAAAATTTATTCCCACAGTCCTCAAATCCTTCAGGGTTTAGGTCTTGTATATGAGACAGTCTAAATATATCTTAATAAGGTAGGGAAACGTAGATATTAGTGGAAAAACAAGTAAATTCTAAATAGTTTCAGAAATGGACAAGGTGGATTGAAAGAAATCTGTAATGATCTTCAGTCGAAAGCCAAGTAATCGTTTTTTTATTTAATTGTGGTTTATTTAACTGTATGTGTTAAATCTTTGGGCATGAGGCAGACAAAGGACACTCAGCAACAGAGGGGAAGTAAGAGGAAAAATACTGTCTGCCTAAATAGGAGACTCTTTAATGCTTTCTTTTAAACTCTCGTGACTGACTTTTTGTTGCAGTTTTTCTATAGTTTTTGGAGGTTCTGAAAGGGTTTGAATAAATCAAACCCTTACACAGAATTATTTTCTGAACACAGTAGTCTGTATAAAGCTTTTACCCTTCTTGAATGTTATGACAAGCTCTGTATATGATCTCTGCGAGGATGTTTACATGTAACTTAATACACTACATAATATCCTAGCAACTGGAAATGCCTCCTGTATGTGTTGAAAGCAAGTGTAGCTAGTTACACAGCTAGATTTATTTCTTGCATTGCCTGTGTGATAGACTTCAACTGTTAGCAACATGTTTGATTTACAGGTTAAAAAATGTCGTAATGGTAAACATTTTTTGTTGTTGTTTGCTTTTTCTTAGGTTATCCTTTCTAGAATTTACTAGTATGGTGAAACAGCTCATTTGTAGGTGGCCCAAATACAGAAATCTACTTGGATTTTTTTCTAAGTTTCTTTTTAATGTTCCTGTTTTAACATTACTTATCACCAGAACCTTGTATGCACAAGACAGAACAGAAAATTTTGTTGAAAAGTATTGAAAATTTACTCAAATTTGTCAGTAATCACATTTCTCACTTTAAGTTGGACTAATATGTATTTCTCTTCTTATGGTTAAAACTATGGTGAATTTAATCTTCCTGTTTACTTTTTGTAATTAAAAACCTATGTGTTCTTCATCTTATATGGGCTGACCTCCCTTCTTGCCTTGCCATTAGTGCAGAAAAGAAAACTAATATCTGTTGCACAGTAATTTGATTTTAGGTTCAGTGAGCCCTAAATTATAATGAACATTTAAGAAATTACACTAAAATTGTTATTTGCATTTATATTGGAAGTGTTTTTAATTTATTTTTTGTTTGCTTTTTCTTTTTCAAAAATGTTTGTGATACTGTGCCACTGTATAATTTTCTAGCATGACAAAAAAGGCATTCTCAATTTTTTGTCACAGATTGAGCTACCCTGTTGGCATTTTTTCCCCAGATTTCTGCATTTGTGTATGAATGAGAACAGACAGTTTAGAGTACTTGTAAGATATGGGAATTTCTGGGAGGCATGTAATGTTTATGTCGATGATTACACTTGATGGATTACACCTCGTCTCCCACCCCCATTTATTTCTGGTGGTGGTGGTGGTGGTTTTTTTTTTTGTTGTTTTTTTTTTAATACATAGGCAGAGTCATCAAATAAAGCTTACAGTATCAAAAAAAAAAAAAAAAGGCAGTTTATAAGCTTGTTCTCACTATTCTAAGGTTTCCTTAATTTTAAAGTCCCAATTGCCAAAGTGCGGTTTGGGCATTTGAATCCAATTGTGCTGCAGTTTGACCAGTTGCCTTCTAAATAAAAGTTATTTTTAGCTTCATACAGTAATTTAAAAAAGATATGTTTTTTAATCAACTTTAAAATTATCTGGTGTAGATCTTGCTACTTTGAGAATTCAGCACAATCTTTACAATCCAATATTCAGTTTGGACAGGATGGATGCAATGTGCAAGTTTTGGTAAATCTGAGCAGAGTTATCACAGATTTTCTCAAGATAATATTACTAAGCAAAAAAAAAAATACCGAAAAACAATAACAAAAAAACAAACAACAACAACCAAAAATCCCCAACCGTTTATTGTATTTCCCATAGGACTTGCGCCTCTGCAGAAATTGTAAATTGTGGGGTTCTTTAAACTAGTTTAAAACTTGTTGCCATTTAAATATATAGGGCTTTGAGTAGATTTCTTGCATTTCAAAACTGGAAAAAAAAATAAGCAACTGACTTACCTTGGTCAGCTAGATGAGTGACCTGGTCATAAAAAGAAATTAAGTTTGTTAAATAGGGCTTTCCCCTTGTGAACCCATGTTGGCTGTGACCAATGACTGCATTTTACCAGGCACCAAAGTGAGTGGTAAATACAAGAAATGTTACGTATACCTATCTAAATATTTAAAAAACAAAAACAAAAAAGTGTTGGTGAATTTCAAAGGTGCAGTCATAACTGGATGCAGACTTCACCCTATTCTTTGTCAACTTCTGTCAGACTTGAAAGCAACTCATGCCTTGCTTTCATATGCATCCCTTGCATAGTATCTGCGATCTACCAAATATCAGATATGGACATGCCATGTGTTTATCATATGAAATTTTATCATATTAAAAAGTTCAGTAGTGGATAGGTGAAAACTTTTAAGCCTTGTGAAAGTATTCTATGCTGTTCTATATATTCCTTTTTGTACTGCTAAAAACTTTCTGTTCTTTCTTACGTTCTTTTACAAATTTCCTCCTGTGAGTGACTGCTTACTCATTTTCCATAATAGTATTGTTGGGTCTCAGATTCACGCAAGTGAAGAATGTTATAGGTAATGGTGTTCTGCGGTATAAAAGTTGTATCGATAAGTTTCTCACCACTGTTTTGCTTCCTGCAAAAAAAATGGCAGATAAATTAAAAAAAAATAAATAAATCCTTTTGTCATCCATATGTGTACTCTGTTTGACCTATAATTTTCTGAAACTGTAATTTTTTGTTCCAATACAGCCTTTTGATTTTTGTGTTCATCTGTGCTCTGTAAAATTAAATGCTGCTGTTATAATGGTGTTGCAGTATCTCAGTATCTCTTAAAATTTGATTTACAAGTTTTGCTTAAATGAAAAGTCCTCTAAAAATATTTTGCAATAGTATTGTGTATCTTAACAGATATACAAGAAATGGCCAAAATAGCTGTACTTTTACTAAGCTATAATTAACTTAAAGGTCTTATAAGCCATAGAACATCATGAATTTCATTGTAATTAAAAATCAGCATTCTGAGCAGCAGAAAAAAATTTTAACATGGAAAGGAATATACATCTGTTCAAGAACTGCCCTAATAGCTTGTCATTCTTTTTTCTTTTCTCTCTAGAAATTATCTTTTTTTTTTTTTTTTGGATTTACAATATTTCTCCTAATTCCTTGTGCTGTAGCCAATCATAGAATGGCTTGGGTTGGAAGGGACCTTAAAGATCACGTAGTTCCAACCCCCCTGCCACAGGCAGGGATGCCACCCACTAGACCAGGTTGACCAAGGCCCCATCCAGTCTGGCCATGAACACCTCCAGGGATGGGGCATCCACATCTTCTCTTGGCAACCTGTTCTAGTGCTTCACCTTCCTTAGAGTGAAGAATTTCCTCCTAATGTCTAGTCTAAATGTATCGCCTTTTAGTTTAAGACCATTTCCCCTTGTCCTATCATTATGTAGCCAAGTAAAGAGTCCTTCTCCATCTTTTTGTATAAACCCCCCTTTAAGTATTGAAAGACTGCAATGAGGTCTCCCCGGAGCCTTCTCTTCTCCAGGCTGAACATCCCCAGTTCTCTCAGCATTTCTTCATAGGAGAGGTGCTCCAACCTCTTGATCATCTTTGTGGCTCTCCTCTGAATCCGTTCTAACAAATAAACATCTTTCTTGTGCTGGGGGCTCCAGACCTTGACACAGGAACTTGGTACTCAGATTACAGAATGAGGAAGGAACTGGAGCTCCTTGACAGTAAACTGGAAGTAGTTTGGGAGGCTAATTCATACAGGTTGTAGTTAGCTTTCTATTAATGCTTAAAGGCATAGACTATGGGTAATTATTGGTAATTATTCTCCATGTTGTGACATTCCTTATTTTTGATATAAAATGTGTTCTTCGCTTTATTTTATTTTTTTATTTTTCCTACTTGAGAAAATGTTACAGGAGAGCATTCATAGAGTTATTTGTACTTCTCTTTACCCTACTCAAGCTATTAAACAGTGCCAAGACTATTTTATAGGGTAAAATTCTAGCTGTCTTGATATTTTGTTATTGAGTGGGGGGTGAAGATTTCACCCAGTATGATGCTTGTGGAAGTTGGAAAAAATCAAAATCAAAGTGAGCTGTTGCCTATTATAATGCTATAATTACCCAATAGAATGAAATTAGAAGATGACCTGTTTCTTAAATCTTTTGGGTTTATGGTTAGTCCTTTTTCCTTTACATTAAGAACCTGGACATTTGAAGTTGCTTTTTTTTTTTTTTTTTTTTTTACTTTGAATCATTTTCATGAATTTAAGTAAAGAACCTGTTATATGCAATGTAACTTTTTATTCTGCTAAAGCATCTGTTTGCAGTTGGTAAACAAGAATTTGCACAGTGTATTGGGAATTAGGTTTACAGCCTCTAATTAACATTTCTGTTATCTACCTGTTGGCATTCCCATGACAGATACTGAAAAAGGAATTGCAGAAGAATATGCAAGCTGTGGAACTTATTTTGCATATTTAGAAATTCATGTTGTTGTATCTGTGTTGGTGCACTGTGATGAGAGAGGTTGGATTAACACTTTTTTTTGTAGACTGAATTGAAGTGTGGCACATTTTCTTGCAATAGTAAAACTTAATTTAAAATCAATTTAGAATCTTAAGATAATTATACATGAGTATGTTAGTGTTGGTATGGAAATTGAGGCTGTTTCAATATGAAGTTCAATATCAGTAGCTAAGGTAATTTTTCCTTTTGCTTGGTATATGTACCTGCTTTTCACTGTTGATGGGGGTAATGCTGTAGTCCAGGTTTTAAATTTATGTTGCAGTTGAACATCTTAACAGGATATGTTATACGTCTTATTGAGTAGTGAGGTATGTATGCAAACTATATTTATTTTTTCAATGATCTTTTTGCTTTTAATAGGCACTCTAAGTTACATAGCAATCACTATGTTACCTAGTAAAATAGATACCTATTTTTATAGATTCTAGTTACTTTTTAAAAAACTAACCTGTTTGAGTTTAGGTAAATTTCTTAGGTCACAACAAAATTTGGCCAGTTTTGAGTAAATGGAAGACTAATGGACTTTCCTAGCAAAGTGGTTAATTACAAAATTTATTGTATCTGTGTGCTTCTGCATGCAGGAGCAGTTTTGTTGCTTTGACAGTAGCTGAACAGGTACAGAGTAATAAGCATTTATTACCCTAACCTATATTTTTTTGTTGTTGTAAGGCCCTTTTTTCTA
Source organism: Cygnus atratus (assembly GCF_013377495.2). Lineage (NCBI taxonomy): Eukaryota > Metazoa > Chordata > Aves > Anseriformes > Anatidae > Cygnus > Cygnus atratus. Next base: position 23,206,877 of record NC_066366.1, read on the forward strand.
AGCTAAAAATTTTTGGCAAAGTTTTTTTTGACTTGTATAACAGATATGGTTTCAGTTTTGATTCCAGTTGTGAGAGGACTTGTCCAGCAGAACTTCTACAGATGTCATCTCTAGCTTTTCCATGGATGTTTTGGAAGTCCTGGTTTAGTTAACACATCTAGATATTACTAGTGAGATGCCAGTGCTTTGTGTTTTTATTAAGCTTATATTTGCCTCTAGCAAAAGAATTATACTATTGATTGCATTGTGAGGGGAGAATTTTTATGATCCTTTTGGAGGATCTCAACCTTTGTTTCAATTAGATATTTCTAGTGTATATGTGAGATTAACAATCAGAATGTCACTTTCAGTAAATAAAAAAGGAATAAAACAGGTATATACAGTCTTGACTTCTTAATTTTAATAAAATTCAATTCATTTTTTCCTAACTGTTTATTTATGTAATAATAACCAAAAGTGAGGTCCTAGTATGCTTATTATTTTGCAAAGCACTGTTTTCCCTCAATTTATAAATAATACATATTTAGGGCATGAAACCCTAAAAGGAAAGATCACACCTACTGACAAATCTGTCTTACTCCATATTAAAGCACCATTATGATCGTCATCACCAAAATCTTTTTCATAAATAGTACTAGAGTGCAAAGGACCCAATGATCCAGTGGACACTGGTATTTTATATTTTTCAGGAGCACAGTGGAGCTGAGCTGATCCTGCCAACTTCCTCTTCGTTTTCTGGGACCATGAAAGAACTGGCAACCCTACTTTTTAACACTGACTTATTTTTAGCTCATTTCTGAAAATATTCAACAAATCCCAAGATCAGAGAATCATTTGTAATAATTTGTAAGACACGTAAAAAGGAGCTAAACTGGCAAGAATTTCAGGCACATAAAGGTTTTATTTGCTATTGTACCTGCATCAGTTTCAGAAATATTTTTAATACTTGAATACTAGCAGAGGAGCAAAGAGATTGAGATTGAAAAATCAATTAGCTAACACATCCCCATTTCAAAGGAACTGTTCACTTAAGGAAGTTAATGTGTTCTTCTGTACAAAAAAAGGCCTGAAATTGTAAATTAATATTGCATTTATTTTTATATTACATGTATTTGTTGTTAGTTTTAAGTACTTACCACAGATAAGTACCATTTAAAATATCTTAACGTGTAACTCTGATTTAGCTCACTTTGTTTTGTAAGGTGCATGCAGTTAAATTTTCCGTGTTTTTATCTGAAAGACATTGTTTTCATTAACTCTGATTTTGCCCATCTGCGTTTATAGTCCACTGCTGTTTGGCTAGTGAGAACCTTTCATATGTTTTCAGTATGAATTAGATCCTCATGCTTATAGCATTGTATTATTTTTCGCTTGCATGGAGTATGGACTGCAACATCAGTAAAGGCAAGACTGCTTTTACATTTGTTATTTTAGATTTTACTGTGATATGTTGGTCCTTCTGTTGCATTTAAGAGAGAGGAAAAAATTTTTTCTTTTTTAAAAACCAAAATCCTACATAATCTAATGTCTGAGTTTTTGAGATAGTATGACCAGTTTGTGTGAATAAATAGGAGCAAGAACAATAGTCTCTCCCTACGCCCTCCACCTGGTTTAAAAAAGTTGACTAAATGAAAATAGCAAGGCAGTAGGTTGTTAATTTGAGAGCCTGCTCTTGTGGAATTGATATAGCGTAGATTGTGGAATTGATATAGTGTAGAAGAGCTTCATGGTATTTTATTGATGACTTCAAGAAATAAGTTACAAATCAGAAGAAATCCTCTGTATATTGATAGCTCAATATCTTGGGCTTGGTTCTTGTTTCAAAGTTATATTTTTTACATATACATATGTGTAGTACTTATCTATTTAGTATATAGTTATGTTTATAGTACTTCTGTGTTCCATCTTAAATGTTTTCTGTACAAGCGGCGTGAATGAAAATGCTTATACGAAGTCAGAAATGATCATGAATTTGCTGATATTTTTGTTTGGTTTCACAGAGGATATTAATGCATACTTGTACGTAGTTTTTAGTGACAGCATGCTGTGTTTAGAATTTTGCAGTTTCAATATGTATTGGTAATGCACCTTTTTTTTTTACATGTATGTAACTTGGAGAATATTTTTAGTAAGCAGCCCTGTATAGTCTGCCTCCCTCTTAGATGCACAGGCATGTGGTCTCTTGTTCATGTTCTCTCTCTTACATGCATACATGTACAGGATAAGGTGCAGTTTTAATTCAGAATTGAGCATATATGTCCATATGTTTAATTTGATACACAGAACTTTACTGTTATGATGGCTGATTTTATGAATTTACAGTCACTTGTTTCTTAAAGGTTGAAATAAGTTTTCAAAACCAAAAAAAAAAAAACCACCAAACATGCATTCATATATTTAGCAATGATGAAGTCCAGTATAGAAGTAAAATTTTGGCTTTAATTCTTCATTTTCTTTTTTTAATGATGTACATACATGGAAAGATCAAAAATCATTAAATTCTCTATTTTCTTACAAAGTTGTTTTGTGGTCTTAAAATATGTATATTTAGTATGTTTTTATAGAAGCATGACATAGTGTGTTTTCTTCATGTGTAATTTTGATCCCCATTTGTTGATTTGTAACAGTCTAGATATACTCCTAAAAGCGTTCTTCAGTAATTATAAAAAAGTGTTATTTTTTAATGCTTACAGGGTAACAGTTAGCTTTACTTAGCTGTGAGGAGACAGTTTTTGCATCAGACCTTCCACTCCAAAAAGCAGCCTACAGAAGCAAGAGAACGAGGGGTAACTCTTAAGACAAAAGTAAGATTCTAGTTAAAAGCGTATACCAAAACTATGGTCTGAACAGCATCTGTTTTGCAGAATAAGTTGTATCCAGACTAATTCCCACATGATGGTAAAGTTCTCTTAGTGTATTGTTGTCTCACATCGCTTCAAAAATTAGGTTAGAAGTTTTAATCCGCTGAGGCAGATGCTGCATGTTTATAAAGAATGGACTATAGGTGCAGAGCCATTTGAAGAAGCTTGCTATTAAGAGAGTCCCATTGGAGACTTTCAGAAGCTGTTAAACTGCTTAAAATAGGAAAACTATTTGTTTCCTTTATATGCAGAGAATTAAAAAGGAAAGTCTTTCTGGCAGTATTAATGTTGTATTCTTAATCTATTGTTGATTAAACTAAAAAACCTCCTACTCTTTTATTAGATGACTGATGGAAAATAACTGTAGAAAGTTGCTGCATTTAAAGGAGCGATGAAGTCTTTCTATACTTGAGGTCTTACATTGACAGCAGAACTGCTATAGAAGAACTACTATAGAAAACCTTTGTAATGTAATTTTTGAATATCTCTGAAGAGAGGGGAAGATACAGTAATGATGACTACGTAGAAGAGCCCTCTTTTCTGTGTGCCCCTCCCCTCCACTGCTGCTTGTCTGCCTATCCTTCTGAACCAGTCTATATTTTCTATGTAGATTGTTTAATTTTGTCTAAGAACTTGACAAATTTTAGCAGCAAATATGAGATTAAAGTATTTAAAGTCCCTGCTTGACCTGCAGAGTTACTAAACTTGAAACTGAAGTTGAAATAGAACTGAAGTTTGTAAGAAATCCAAAAGTAATTTCAGTAATTGATCTGTGCCATTTCACAAACATGTATGTTTCTATTACAGAAACTTACATTTTTCTATTACATTTCTATTTCTGTATCTTTCTATTTGAAATCTTTAAATTCTGTGTTGATATCAGAGCTGCCAAATCACAAATAAAATTAAGATCATTTCACCATCTAGTTAGTACTATCCAGTTTTGTATGTGAAGAATCTTTGTATACTTATAGCAAAAAAAAAAAAAAAAAAAAGGTGCCTTGAATCCAATATCTGATTTTTTGTCAGTATATTAGTGCAAAATTGCAAGTACTGTGACTGTCTCATGGGCCTGATTTTTGGCCTCATTGCCCTTGAAGAAGCAAAACAGGATTTATAATCTGAATCACAAACTCCTAGGGCAGAGGGAGCACCAGGCATCTGCCACTGATCTACTGTCCCACTCACCAGAATTACAGGCTTGCAAAGTCTGGGAAGTAATGCAAGCTGTGGTATTTGTTTTGCGTTGAACATACAATATACCATGAAGAAACCTTTCATTTATAACTATTGATAGTTTGACACATTTATTTTCTTTTTATGATGATCATTAAAAATCATGCTCAGTTGATTAGCAACAAGAGAGATCAGTGTATCAATGGTGAAAGGTTCTTCAGAGAAATTAAATTCAGGAAACTCAAAAGTTTAACTTCAGAATCCATTGCAGCATAATGTTTAGATTTCTGTAACTGTAATTGGGAAAATCTTAAAGCACCAAAAGACATAATTTCTGAGTAGTGGATACAGTTTTTATTAATTATACTTCAGATTGAAATCAAACTTTACTGTGACAAATTTTCCGTATGTTACACTGCAAATACTGAATAGATTTATCCTAATTAAGTACTTTGGAGTGGTTACAGAGGTCTGAAAATGTCCTACCTTCTCTGGCTGACTCATCCTGCTTTGATCAATTAAGTCTTTGGTGTGTTGAAGTTATGTGTCACTTTGCCGTGGCCAGTGGTAATTACTGAGGATTCATTTAGACTTTATAGCAGTATGCCAATGGATCTCTGTTTGGAAGCTATGTTGATAACTACTGTAGTGAAATGTACTGAAGGCCTAATTAATAAATACATTTCTCATTTTGGGGAAAGTTAACTGATAACTTGAATGTTATCACTTTTATCTATGTAGATAATTTCTCTTACTTTTACAGTTTTGGTCTTTTTGGGAAACTACCTGCTTTAGGTGGTAGGTGGTTGAATCATCACAACTTTTGAGCTAAATTACCTCAGTGTTTGCTCTGTTATTTAAAGAAATTAAGATGTGGGTTGGAATAAACTTTTCTTAATCACAGCCATGTAGCAAGCAAGTGGTGCTGGCTGATGAGACAGATTAATGCAACTGAAGTAGGTAGAATTTTTGAGACTTTATTTTAAAATTGCAAACCTATTATTATCATCTAGGTTAAACTATTAGACTTGCACTTGTTCCACTCCATCTGAATTCTTGTGTACTACTTAGAATCTTTTTACTCTCTACTGAGTGGTTGTGGGTGGTTGCCTTGGTTCTTGCTGCAGTCGTCTAAGCCTATATGAAAATGAGACTGGAATTACCACTTCAGGTAATTCATTAAATAGCTACTTCTTGAAGTTAAGATGATCCTATATTAATATTCTAAAGTGAACTATCTTACACATTTGAACACTAAAGTTTTGTGATTGTACTGTTTGCTTTTTGTTTATAACCTACTGAGTTGGTGACAAACCTTAAAGTCCTTCCCTGTGGAATCAGTGTGTGCCTTTTAGTAGTTAAGAAACAAAATTAAGCTTTCTTCTACATCTTTTCATCAGAATATGACTACGAAAATAGTTGTCCCATGTCAAGCCTGTTTTATTTTAATTTTGAGTCTGTGATATGTAGTTAATGAATTCTGAATGCTGTTTTGTTTTTTTAATGAGACTCCAGTTTGTCTACTGCATTTGGTCAGCTACTTTATATTTCTTGGAAACTGTATTATTGAAGAGATCAGTAGCTTAAAAGCATCTCTAAAGGATTGGATGCTGGGCCAACAACTTTGAATTTGACTCTGTATATGGTGTAAAGTCAGTGTAGAGAGTTGTATCATCACAGTAACATTTGCATTGCTGAAAAGATTTCATTTTATAATAGTTAACCTACTGTTTCCTGCCTAGATTTAGTAAATTATAGTGACCAACTATGATTGTTTTAAGTGTGAGAAATGCTATTTATTAGTGGCATGAAGTTAGAGGTGGGAGGAGGAATCTTTGTGGTTTTTTATTTGCTTCACCTGTTCCTGAGTAAATGTTCTTGTTCTCAGCAAGATGCTCATAGATGTATAACTTGCATTGCAAACTTGCATTCAATTTGCAAAAACTTATGACTCCTTGGTTTTTGTTTTTTTTTTAAAAAAAAATAAATTTTTCTAATTAAAGCTTCATTATCTTGAGAGCAAACAATTCCATCTCGTTGCTCTGAAAGTGTTTACATTTTACAGTGTGAATCATCATACGTGTGAATCGTCAAATACATCATACGATGGGTGAGCAGTTGGCTGACAGGCAGGGCTCAAAGGGTTGTGGTAAATGGGGCCACATCTGGCGGGCGGATGGTCACTAGTGGTGTCCCTCAAGGCTCCATTTTAGGGCCAGTCCTTCTCAATGTTTTTGTAAACGATTTGGATGTAGGACTAGAAGGTGTTCTGAGCAAATTTGCTGACGACACCGAACTTGGAGGAGTTGTGGACTTGGATGAGGGTGGAAAGGCCTTGCAGAGAGATCTGGACAGATTGGAGAGCTGGGCGATCACCAACCACATGAAGTTTAACAAAAGCAAGTGCTGGGTCCTGCACCTGGGACGGGGCAACCCTGGCTATATATACAGCCTGGGCGATGAGATGCTGGAGAGCAGACTGCAGAGAGGGATCTGGGGGTTGTGGTTGACAGCAAGTTGAATATGAGCCAGCAGTGTGCCCCGGCAGCCAGGAGGGCCAACCGTATCCTGGGGTGCATCAAGCACGGCATCGCTAGTCGGTCGAGGGGAAGTGATTGTCCCACTCCACTCTGCGCTGGTGTGGCCTCACCTCGAGTACTGTGTGCAGTTCTGAGCACCACAGTGCAAAAAGGACATTAAACTGTTGGAGACTGTCCAGAGGAGGGTGACGAAGATGGTGAAGGGCCTAGAGGGGAAGATGTATGAGGAGCGGCTGAGGTCACTGGGCCTGTTCAGCCTGCAGAAGAGGAGGCTGTGGGGGGACCTCATCGCAGTCTACAACTTCCTCGCGAGGGGGAGTGGAGAGGCAGGTGACCTATTCTCTGTAAACACCAGTGATAGGACCCGTGGGAACGGTGTGAAGCTGAGGCAGGGGAAGTTTAGGCTGGACATCAGGAAGAGGTTCTTCACGGAGAGGGTGGTTGCACACTGGAACAGGCTCCCCAGTGAAGTAGTCACTGCACCAAGCCTGTCTGAATTTAAGAAGTGATTGGACTGTGCACCTAGTCACATGGTCTTAAACTTTTGAGCAGACCTGTGGGGTGCCAGGAGTTGGACTTGATGATCCTTATGGGTCCCTTCCAACTCGGGATATTCTATGATTCTGTGAATCACTAGGGCTACGTGGGAACACTGGATGGTTAGCTAATACAGTATTTAGCCAAATTTTTACAGGACAATTGGCTTCTGAGTGTCTTTAGAACAGTCTGAATAAGAATTACTTCAAACTGAACAGTGTATGAACTTTGCTTTCCTGTTTATAAATAGGCCTGATAAAAGCTTCTTTGCAGTATATGTTCACCTTCCTAATGGCGCCTGTATGGTAAACAGTATGTACTTCATAGGGAAAAGGTTTTACGTATTATTTCAGTCTGCATAAAGAACAGAACTTAAAAAACCAACACACACTAGTTTTGATTGTAAGACTTCCTAGCACCTGGATTAACCATGTCTTGAAGAACCCCTGTATTTAATACATCAAAAGTATGTCAACTAATACAATCTGTGCTTTCAGATAATCTTATATGGTTAAAAGTTAGTGTTATAATTTTCTTATAAATTAGTTTAGTGTTGAATAAATCTGTTTTACAGGCATATTTTTCTGTTTTTTATATTATATAGAAAAAATCAGTTATTTCTGCTTACAAATGAAAAGACTCATTCAAACAGTGATGTTTTTATTTCCTGAATTAACTAATATTGACAAGGTTGCCCTTCAGAGGGTTGTAATATACTATTTAATTATCAACTCTAGTGTCTTTTAATAGCTTCTGTAACAAGATCATAATTACCTTGCATATAATCATTGGTTGATACACTTAGCAGCCCATCTATGATTCATTCTTTGCTATTACTCACATTTTGTAGCCTTGACACATGGAGAACTTCGTGCTTTTCTTGACAATTAAGTGTTCCTAATGTTTAAAGGTAATCTAATTTTCCCATTCTGCTTTAACAATGTCCTTGAATCTAGTTTAGGGGTGGCTGTGTGGGTGATTAGTATAAAATAAGCAAATGGTTATTTGGTGCTTTAGCTTTCCCTTGGCTGTCCAAATTAATAACAAGCAGTTGAATGTAGTCCATGGGTACCAAATTGTGGTAATTGGAAAGTTATCAAAATGCCAGATAAAACAGTTAAGAAATTATGACTGTTTTTCAATTTAAACAAAGTATTTTACTAAAGATATTTAATAATAGATAATAGTTAGTCTTATAGGTAGTCTTCAAAGTATTAGTAGTGTGAGCTAATTCAGCCTGAATTGCAATAAGATTTTCTCACCAGATCACCTCTTACCTACTAATGATAGACCAGTGGTAGTCCAAGTTCAAAGTATAATAGAATATTGAACTAGTTTATAGTGGACAGAGGTAGTCATTATCTTTTGTTACATTTTTTCTTATTTTTTCATTTATAGTAGCATTAAGATTGAGATACAGGTTAAGTTGTCAAAAATCAAATATACTTTTCATAAATTCTATGCTTTCTGCTTTTGGTAAAATCAATATTATGAAATTCATTAAACTTCTTTGCCATTAATGAAAGGTAGCTGTCATTTGCCAGCAATTGAAGTCAACATAATTTGTAGTTATTTGAATGGGATACGTCTTTGAAATTTTACACAAAAAAGTCAGATAGTCTTTCCCTAACCTCCTCAACTTAATAGTGTCCTCCTGTCAAAAGCTAATTAAATAAAAGACTCTTCCCAGCATCTCCGAAACAGTGAGACTTACTAGGCTATTTTGTCATATTAGTTGTAGACATTTTTTTATTTTTTTAAACTGTTGCAAGACTTAACCAAGGATTTTCTACTGAGACTTTAAAGCTCTACTGCTGAGGCTGGGTGGCATCCCTATTTATGTTATAGGTGCATCTGCCTCAGTTATGTTTTAGTTTATTGTCTGACTGTAGTCTGCATTGTGTGTACTTGCATGCACTTTCTCTGTGAAATATGCTATGAAGTACGATTTTATGTCCCAAAACAGCCGATGAAAGCTTTGTGGTCTAACAAAGAATAAATAAATGTTGCACAGTTCAGTCTTACGTAAGCATATGATACATACGTTTACGGATGAACGGAAGTTCTTGATTTTGTTATTGGAATAGTTTTTAAACTAAAACACAAGCCCTTCTGACTGTTAAAAGTAACTGTTGTATGATTGGCATGTTGTAGTAGAACATAAAAAGCTATTTTTGTGTTAGTTTGCCTTCAATTGGATGTCTCGTTTGCTGGTATTTAGAATGTATTATTGTGGAGGACAATAAGGGTGTTAGTGTTTGCCGTCCTCCAGTACGTGACATAGTGATAAAGGTTTAAAAATATATAATCTCTGGTGTTTCTAACTTGGTACAGAAGACTCCAGTACAACATAATACTAAAGCAAAAAATGTTATTAATGTGTCTTAAAAGAACATTTTTTTCAACAGTATTGTAAATCTAGTTCCACATCTTGCAGTATCTTAACGAGAATGTCTTGTTATACTCAAGTGGTAAAATAAAAGTGCCTTTTACATAAATTGTCAAGTCATAGGGTTTGTTATCTTAGGCAGATTACAAATGAACATGCTGTGTATGCCTTGGATTCTGGAAGAACAGGGTAGCTGTTTTTGTATAATATCACTTTTTTCTTTCAAAATACTGGACAGGTGCTTCAAGACTTGTGTACTATACAAGTTTCTGCTACTTAAAGCTGGTAACTAAATTTTCTATTTTTTTTTTGTTAATTGTATGTTTAAGACAATTTAATTTTGTAATTAAGCTTAATTGTTTGACTTAGATGGCTTAGTTTAAAAAGTTTACTGAAAGACCTTTCCAAAAACATATGAAATGTGCGTGTGTATGTAAATATATATATAAGTAGGATTTTCTTTGCAAATTAAATGCTTTTGAATACTATCTAAATTATTTCTACAGAATTTTGACTGAATATATTAACAAAGTGAAACATTTCCTATTTAATTACATTTTAATTATGAAGAAAGTAATTGTTACAAATAATTTCACTATTTTTCTCCTTTTTTCTCTTTAGACATTCACATAGTTTGTGTAGATTGTATGTCTTTTTCTTGTTTCCATTTTAGTAATTAAGAAGCAGAAAATACTGCACAACTGTCCTTTTTTTGTCACTAAAGTTAAAAAAAGACATAGGAAGAAAATCAGTTTAATTTAAAAATATTTAAAATGTACTTGTATCTTTTTATATTGAATTGTACTTTAAAATTGTACATTAAAAAAAGTAAATACACTGAAGTGATGCATTTGAGTTACTGCTATTGCATAGCTGTGAATTTTTGCATTCTGTTCTTTACTAAATTTCAGTAAGACAATCTAGCTCTCAGAGGAATTGCTTTGGTTGTGAAGGCATTAATTTAGCACTAATGTTAAGTAACAGTTGAAATGTGACTTCAGAAATATGACTTCAGTATATGCTGCCTATTCTGGTTTTGATTGGTTAAGTAACAGTTTGGTTGTGATTATTTACACGGTTCTAAAACAAAACCACCAACAACAAAACATTCTGCTTCTTTTCAAGCTCTTTATTTGATGCTTCCTTCTTTTCTTTGTGTGTTTGTCTTCTCTGTTTTTCCTGGTATATTTGAATTATTTTTGTAAATTCTAGAATTTAAGACAAAAAAAAAAAATTCGATTAAAATCCTCAATGTACATGTTGAATCCCCAGCATTTACTTTTTTCTTTCCTGAATTGTTTTGTCATAAAATTTCTTCAAGACAGCTGTATTGAAGGGAATCTGTAGCAAGTTTTAAGTTTTAATATTTTGTTCTTTTCATGAACTTAAACTTATTGTTAGAAGTATCCATTTTGACACAGTGCATTGATTTCATGCATTTAGTAAAATAATTAGCACTAGACAGTCAATGTTTCAATGAAAACTATAATTAAGCTTCAAAATAAATACTTAAACTGGGGGCTTGCACTTCATATGTTTAAATTATGGTGTGTGCACCATTGGGAACAGAGTCCTGCAGTGTTACCTGTCAACAGACAAGGTATCCAGACATCGATTTCCATCAGTTCCATCAACTTGTTTTAAATGGAAGATAAACTTGCATAAAAAATATTCTTCATATTTTTAACGCGTTCTTAAGAGAAAAATCTAGATATGAACATTTCTATGTTTGAGGATTATATATATTCATGGGATTTATAGAACACCTAAGCTAATGCAAAGGGTGAAGCCAACTGTGGATCTCATAGTCACAGTAGTCCACAGTAATTGTTTTTTTTTTTTTTTTTGACTGAATATAGAGAAGGTACTGGTAGTCATACTGAGTTGTTACTGCTTTTTCTACCAAGAGAACAAACTTTCCTTACCATGAAGAAAAAAAGGAAAATAAATGTTCAGTTGATTTACTGAACTTGTAGAATTAATAAATATTTACACCCACTTGCACCTGACCTTAAAATATTGTATATGTGTTATTATACCTGAAAAGAAAATGTGTTTTCTTTGCAACTTTTGAGAAGGCTTTTGTCTTTGCTGTCATAAAAAGAACTGTCCAAAAGCTGTTGCTGGAAATGAAGAAATCCCCAGCCCATAGAATCTGAGCTGTTCCTTTAAATGCAACAGTCTGAGTGGTTTCACTTTGCTAAAAATAAGTAAAGCTGCATCTTTTGTCAGCTTTCTTGATGTAAGAATTATTACAAGTTTTCCAAATATTTTTCTTGTGTCCTGAGGCGTTCAATTTATATTGCAATTACATCAATAACATTTTTGTGTGAATTCAATGCATGGACATTTGCCACGTCTTTCAAAGTTTAAAAATTTGAAGATAGATATTTGAAAAGAAGATTTATAGAATGAACAAATATGCACATATATGTGCAAAAGTCTGGGACAGAGTTCTGAATTTTTGCTATATAACTCTTGTATTGTTTTCATGGAGATTACTTGGATTTGTTAAATGCCCTAAAATACAATTTTCCTGTGCTTTTGTTCATGTCTGGTTGGGGCAGAACTGTTACTTAAAAAAAAAAAAAATTCTTGATGTTGTTGTTCTATAATATACAATACTTTCCTATGTAAACCAAAGAGCTTAACTTCCAAACAATAAAACTTAGTAATATACTTAATGCAAAATGTTATTAGAATTATTCTAAAGAACCAGTTTATTTTATTCCTTCATATTACGAGAAATAAACTAAAATCAAAAGCCCTACTACCATATCAAAGGTTCCAAAGTATGTAGTTAAAGCCTTATATAAAAAAATACATTTTTTAGGATAAATGTAGTTTTTAATTGTTACATAAAATTCAAGATTGTCAATACAAGTCTAAAAGCTGCTGTAATTTCTATTTCCCAATTTTGTCAGGAATACTTCTTAGGACTTCTGCTTTTGGGATTGTCTTCCATTGTGGAATCTGATTTTACTTTAAATACTCCCGTAGCAGCTCTGTTTTTATTTGTCTTGATTTTCTTTAATACCTCAATCCTCTACATCACTTTTGTGGTGGATGAACAATTAGTAAGATGAATAAATTAAAGGCCTTTGGTGGTGGTCTTGTAGTTCGAGAGTGCAGTGGAACCTTAAAAATCTCCATTTCTCTTCAGCAAGGATATTGTAGGTGTACTGATTAAAAACAAAGGTGGCTTTTTTTTTTTTTTGTGAACTGAATATAGCATTAGAGTTTTTCTGGTATTGACTAGTTTTCACAGTGAGCTGCAAAGGACATTAGTCCGTACATTTCCAAAAAGAAAGTTGTTTTTACACCCAGGAGGTTCAGTTCAAAACTGATATGCTTGTTACAGAAGAGACAGTGTATGAGTTCTTGTAGTCATTATGTAGGAAAAAAAAAAAAAAGCACACACTTCAGTTTCAGAAATCTGCAGAGCAGTGACATGGCCTTCCATTCAATTTTTTACCAGATATCACAGACTGGAAATGTGAGCTTTGGCTGATACTGCTGGGAAGGAGAGTGCGGCAGGCAGCTGTAATTCCCATCCTGTAAAGGTACTGATACTTAAAGTCTCTGTAGTCCAAATTGGTACGCAAAAATACTAAAGTGTTGGACTTGGGCCTTAGATCTATTTTCAAAGTTCATTTTCTGCCAGGCATTCCTAGATGTTCTGTGGATAAATTTTCATATTTTTTTTTTGCTTTTTTTGATAAGAGTAAGGAGAAGGTACTTCGGAGTTGCTTGCAGGTTGGTTGCTGAAATACTGTCTAATAATAAGCAGACACACCATGTGGAATGCAGTTCTAGTCTTTTCCTAGGGCTTGACTTGAACGACAGAGTTCTGAAGTCACTGATATTCCAATGATTTAAAAATTAAATAATTAAATTCTAGTTCTAGAGTGATTCTTCTTAAGTGTGATGTTTCTGAAAGGTGTTTCAATGTAGGGCCAGCTGCAAGCAGTTGTTCTAGGATGTTCATTGACCATATCTTGGTAGCATCAGGTTTGTCTGCAGTACTGTAACAATTATAGCTATGGTTCATACAGAGGAGAATCATAGCAAAAATAAATTTATTTGTGAAATAAGATTTTTCTGGGTATGCTCTTCAGGAATCATAAAGCCTAGAAAGTAATTGAACAGATGACTCCATCTACTGTAAAACCCATTCCGTTTTATATATTTTCAGGGAGTATGGAGTGGCACAGGAAGGAAATGGCATATCGCTGGAAAGTTGCTCTAATTCAGCACAGGATTCTTGTGAGAAATTCCTTCTAATATTACATCATCCTGTTCTGTTTTTCAAAGTTTAAAGTCTAATTTCTTCATTTTTATGCCACTTTTGTTCATATCAGCAACCACATTAAAATTAGCAGATTAAATAGGCTTTCATCACTGTTAGCAGTGCACATCTGATAGTGTGACAATTTCTAGTACTGTATGTTTTGTCATACTCTGTTTTGTGAGGGCTTACAGGTTCAATAATAATTTTATTTCTTGTTTCTGATAGGGTTTGAGGTTTGTTATTTTTTTAAACATTGTTTCACTAGTTAATATGATATTCCACAAAAACAAGTCTCAGCTGCTCTTACTCCAAAGAATGTTTCTGACTATAATACAAGTAGCAGATGAATGACTTCAGTAGAGGGGATTAAAAAATTATGCCTATGTAAAAATGAGAAAATGAGTGGAAAAAAGGCAAGTCAATAGTTACATTGATTTTACATAGTTTTTTTATATGGCAAGATTTTTTCTTTTGATTCTGTTTTTGTTTTGCCTAAGCCTTTTGACTTGATCTAATTTAGGAATTCTTTTTAAACTTTGTAGCTTAAAAAAAAGTACTTTAAAAAAATCTTCTATAATGTCAAAGGAGAGCCTGAATTTTTTATTGTTGTAGGCACTGACTTAAGGTCAGCAGTGACACTATCAAAATACATATTTTCAGATATAATAGAAATGTTATTCAGTAAAACTACCAAAATATGAAACATTTTCAGGATAAGTTACCATCATGGTTCTAGAAAAATGCATACATAACTTGAATAATAACTTTTAATTAAGGAACTGTTTTATACTGGTGTTTTCTTTAGTTAGTTGGCCTTTGTAGATGATTCAGAAATTAAGATGAACATGAAAAACTATGACCAGCTCTATAACCATGTAATGAGCTCTGCCAATTCATGCTTGTAATGTAAAATGGAAGATGTTAGTGCATTTATTTCTCCTATTTGCAATCCCCAGAGATAGTGTTCTTTTATATGTTGTTTGGCAAACAGATGCCTGTATTTTCTGCAATTTTAATGCATTTTGTATGAAGCAGTCCCACATACCTAATTGAATGCATATTGTATACCAATATTGACTTAATCCTCTCTTCCTCTTCTTTGAAGCTCATCCATTCCAGCTTTTGTTCTATTAGTTAGTGATTTCCTCTTGTTAAACTGTATGACTCCACTGTTTCTTGCCCTCTTTCTCTCCCTGTTCTACCTCCTGATCCACATGTACGCAACATACTTTCGTTTCAATTACTTACTTGATGTAAGGCTCTGTAGTCATGATCAACTGCAAGAAATTGTAATCCATTTGTATCTTTGTCTTCAAATAGCTCATCTCGTATTATTTGATAGATTGCCTGCAGTCATCTCATTTCAGTCTGTGTGCCAGACATTCACTTCCTAAAATTCTTCATTTTCTTAATATAAGTTATTTTGCACACGGATTTCATCAGGATTGTGGTTTTTTTGTTTGTTTGTTTCTTGTGATGACTCACACATCTAGTTTTCCTGTCCCTGTTTCTTAGGACATCTTGTCTTGACTGTGTTCATCTTCTTATACTCTATTTGGAACTTGAATTAAAGAAGTTTACAGGTGATGTCAGTTTTCTTTGCAGACACTTCTTTCTCACTCATTTTGGTTACTGTGGATAACCTACTCTTCCTTTTCAAGGCTAGTAATTTGAGTGTCAAATTGCATAGCCTGTCCATGAAATTTCAGATTGCATGTATCTAAACTTTGTTTGTAAAAACCTTCAAATGCTTGTTCTTCCTTACAGGTTACCAGAGCCTTATCTAGGTTATTAACTTCTGTTTCTTCAAAAAACAACTTCCAAAGTCTTTTGACTGAGATCTTTCTCTGATCACACCACTTCAGTTTCATTGCTTTATGATCCTGTATCTTGTCAAATGCAAAATGTTGTTTCTGCTTACCAGGGTTTCTATACTTGAACATCTTTTCTAGAATTTTACAATATTTGACTTGCAGTCTTTGTTAATAATTGTAATTGTTCCAAGCTATGTAGGATCTCTTGCATTCATTCTTACATGAAGAAAACTCTTAAAAATGTTTGAGATTTTATATTCTTTTCCAAACCCATTCATAGAATCTGTCTTGATTGTGAAGTTATAAATGCCAAATATTGTAGCTGGACAGATGCTGTACCTTATGAATTATGAGTTAATACCACTTTCCCAATATTACAGAGTAAAACACCAGACATGAAAGCAAAATGAGGTTGAAATATCTGGCTAGTTTTTCATTACATACATGTACACATTTTTTTCTAAACACTGATTCTTTTTTCCTGCTGTTTGAAACACTTGTTCCATCTCATCTGTGTTAGCTTGTAGGACTGTGTGTTTTCATTAGTATCTGCTGCCATGACATTGTTGTGGGGAAAGTGAGAGGGAAGAAGAATCTTGATATGAACTTGAGCAGCTAATGATAAAATCAAAATTAGGCTTAAATCAACTTCTGAAACTCATCAGTAAAACTAAAGGTTGAAATTAAGACAGATTTTTTTGACAGTATTTTGAAAAATGCAGAATATTTGTCCTGGTGCTCTAATTATGTGGAAGATTCAATAGTAAGGATTATTTGGTGTGTGTATTTTAAATATTTTATTATATTGTGGTTGTGTAATGGAATGTTAAGTGCATAGAAAACAAATGAAACTTTTCTTACTAAGATATTATTGATCATATACAAGAACTGTGAAACTCTTCAGAAAGCTATGCTATGTGGACTTCTGTTGAGTTTTGTGTGTTAATAAGTGCCATGTAGTAAAACTGGGAAAGTGGCTATTCAGAACAAGTAAAATTAAATACTTCTCTATAAAAAAAAAAATGAAAATTCTTACATTCGGGTATTTTAATTCATTAGTTTTTTTTTTGTTTAGTGTGTTAGTCTTATGTTAAGAATAAAGGCATTTTCAAGTCTTCGAAGTAAAATACTTCAGTTTTAGTGCAGAATATATACGTGTATGTGAACATCAGGTACATATTCTTATTTTCTATTCCATATTTTCATACATTGTTCAGTTTGTAAGGTTATAGTATTTAGAATGCATTTCTAGAAATATATTAAGTTTTCATTTTGTTGAAGGAACTGTTTCAGTGTATGGTAACTGTCGTTCTTCCTTCTGCTGTGCAGCTTATAGTAGTTATTTTATGCTGATTTAATGTCTTCCTTGAGAATACTTTCAAGGACATCTTTGATTAGATTGATCAGACTTAATGAATATGTATACGTATTGGGCTAAATTGTAGGCTGCATTTAAAAATAAACTGTCCTGTGTTTATCACATTATGGTAGATTGCAGTGAAAGAATGGGGACTTTCTAAATGTGAGATTCAAGTAACTTTAGCTTAAGTCTATTTTAAAAATGTTATAAACCTTACAATTCAGAGATTAAATCATTCATTCTGAAATTTAAAATTAACCTATGGGTGATGTAGAGTTACGCTTTTTTTCTTGACTTTTTTCTTTCAACACAGTTTAAAAGTTAAAAACTCAGTGTTTAAAATGGGAACTTTTACATGAAATAGGCTTGGGCATTAGGGGACAGATGATTTTAATGAGTTAAATAAAATGCATCTGTCTTGGCTTTGTTGACTTGTTGCTATTGGTGAAGAGATGTACTGCATGGAGGTGGTTGTTTTTTTTTTTAAGGGGAAGGTACACATGGAAATGTCTTAGAAGGAACATTCTGCTTTTATAAAGTACCTTGCTAACTTCTTAAGAACTTTTCCTAACAGTGTGTCTGGTACAGTGCAGCGTAGGATGTTAATCATGTGTTTGAATGACAGTCATCGTAGCTTAACGGAAAGAACTCTTCTTCCTTTCTAATGTCTTTGTTCATCCCACTTCAAAATATTTGGCTACTAGAAGTACTATGGGAGCACTATACTGACAGATGGCATTGTGAAGTGACTTTATCAGATTTCCATAGAGGCTTTGTTTTTTGAAGTTTGCTTTCTACCTGTCATTCTTGAAAACTAAGTGTGCTTATAAAGACTCAGGCATACAAAAAAAAACTTCCTTAGCCAAAATTAAGACTTGGAATAATTAATTATAATGTTACTTTTTAAACAAATTCTGCTCTGAGCGGTATTTCTGCAACTTTCAATAAGGCTCGATTTGGTGATATTTATTAAGCAAGTCTAGTCAGGATGAACAGGCTAGAATGGTTTCTCAGCTGTGTTATTTCTTCAGGACTGAGAGAAATAAAAGAAAAAAAAAAATGTAATAAGTCACTTGTTTAAGATCCACAGCGCAGAGAGATTGGATTTACCTTGTGGAAATTAAGTTTTACTCCAGAGTGAAGCTTCACTGAGTTTAAGGAGACATTAAAACTTGAAACGGAATCTAGTTGATCCATAACAATTCCATAATAGGGAAATTGTAAAATACATAAAAATGATAAACATTTTGTATTGATAATTCTTGATAATGATATTCTAAGATAACAATACAGTATTATTTTAGAATAAATCAATAGAACATTATGGAATTAAGTTTTAAGACATATAAATGATTGCCACTTGTGAAGCTAGCATTGTTTTAAGCTCTGATCACTATAAAACTGTTAATGTGACAGATTCTAAAGATATGTTTTGCCTAAATATTAGTGAATTGAGAATTTTACATTAAGCATTCATAAAATGGCAGAAAGGTTAATATTTTAGTTTTGTTTCATCATCCCATCCAAAGCTAAATAACAAAATATTTTTTTTAAATACTAATTTTATAGAAATCATATAATAAGAATAATTGTGTAGAAATTTTAATATCAGGGAACATGTTTGCTTAGATTATGGAGATTATTGATTCTTTATCGCAGTTAAGGTTCAGTGCAGCAGGACTGTAGGGAGTGAACCAACATGACCCAAAGAAGAGATTGAGCGTGAAAGAGGGAGAGAGAATTAATTGGCAAATAATTATATTGCCTACAGGAAAACGCTTTTGGAGGAGTTGGCCACATCTGGTTTATTGTTTTCACCAAAGAATTTTGACCTAAAAGGAACTACTTGATGGTAAATGTACAACTACTGCTAATGTGAAACAGTTTGTTTTTTTATCATTATGTAACACTGGACAGATAAATTTTGTAAGGATGATGAAATTGATAACAAAATGCTTGTGACCTTTTAGATACAGAAAACATAATGCCATACATATGCTGACTTTCTACAAGGTATTGTAAATTATCTTCAAGATATATTTTAATCAGGAATTTCTCTAGAAATTGTTGTCTTTTATCATTATTCCATGCAGAGCTTGAACAATTAACTTTAAAATGAAAATGTTGCTCTAAAGTTCTCTAATAGGTTAAAAAATAGTTTTGTTCTGTTTTTATACTCTGGTAAATCAGTAGCTGTATGTATAACAGAATACTTTAAATGTTGATCAGCAGTCCTTTTATACAATTTAGTTTTGTGCAAACTTTTTCTTGTGATGCTCAGATTTTCTTTCAGTCTTTCAAAGTCTTGATGCAAGTCTTACTGAATCATAAATATATTGTGAATATCTATATTACTGTTATTTACAGACTGCATATGAACGTATATTTACTATAACTGTTTTCCAGAACGTGTTCATGTTTAATGTCAGTTATTGAATTGGATATTTAATACATTTTATAGCATCTATATACATTTGCTTTTAGTTAACTTCAAACAGTTATAGTGTATTATGTTTTGTGCACTTGTATTTTGTGTAAGAAGTAATGTAAGCTTGCCTGCTTGCTACCACTGAAGAGTTATTTTGTTGACAGTTATAGCCTTTTTTTTAAATTTTCAGTATGTCAGCTTGACTTATATTTTAAAATATAACTTCAACTTTCTTGAAATGCAAGGTAGCTTCCTGGTAGCTTTCTTACTAGATGAAGAACCTGCCAGTATTAAGTGGAATACTACTCTGCCTCTCTGCATGCATACTTTACGTTCTCTCTCTTCTATTGCAGAGAGAGAAATCTTGATTCGTCAATTCTATCTTCTTGTGTAATGACTTAGAAGACATAATATCTGTTCTGATCAATTTTGCAATGACCTTGTACTGATTAATGAAATCCTGATGTTCTGAATAATTATCTCTTAAATTACACTTAATATGTTGAGTTATGTTTTTAACACAAAGTCTGTCAATGTATAAAATACTAATGGTATTTCAATAATAGCTTACTCAGGCTGTATAATTATTGTTGTTTTCCTAAGTCATGGTTGAGAAAAAGCCTCTGCGTTCAGGAAGAACAACATTGTGTGTTTAACTTGAATGTCTGTATTGTGTATGTGTAAATAAAATTTAATGTCTATGTAGATTGTGTTCTGATGAAATCTGTGATTAGGGCACTTTGCATTACTGTGAGTTTTTGCAGATTTTTCATCTTCAGAAATACACCCATTACCAGCCCTTTTGTGACAAAGCGAAATGTGTACAAAGGTGACAGAAACGTTATTTAGCAATGAGCATTTATAAAGAATCACCACATCCTTTTATTTATTTTTAGACATTACTCTATGAAACTTCTTGTGTTAGAAGAGAGTCCCTTTCCCATGCCTTCATGATTTTGCGGACGTCTGACATTTAGCTCAAGTCATTTCCAGATTTTAGGAGTGTAAGCTTACATTCGTTCTTTTATTATAGAAGCCAACCTGTTGCTTTAACTGTCCTTTTGGTCTCTTCTGAATCCTTTCCAGTTCTAATGCATCCTTCGGAGGCAAAGTGACCAGAGCTGAATACAGTTTAAACATGCAAGTAAATCTTTTATGTCATCATAAGCAGTGTCATACTCTTTTCTGTTTCATATTCCCTTCTTAGAAATTCCTAACATTTGATTTTCCCTTTGACTATTAACACTGAGCCAACATTTTTTACGGATATCATAATCCAAAATTTCACTCTTGAGTGAAATAATGGTCTGTTCTGAGTCCATTATTTGTGTGTGAAGTTAGGATCGTTTTTCTCCTTTGTACATCATATTTTTGTACATAGAATGTCATTTGCCTTTCTTTTATGCAGTTGCTTAGTCCTGAGACCCTTTTGTGGTTTTTCACTGACACACGTCCTTATCGCCTAACAATTACCATCCAAATAACAGAACCATTGGCACTGATGTCTGCTCCCATTTTCCAGATTCCTCACTGCATGTAATACTATAAGTGATCTCTTTCCACTGTGAGAGTGGATAGTTTGGTCTCTCCCTCTTCCCTTTTAATTCATTATTTTTGCATGTAAGGACTTTTCTTATTATTCTGTAGCAGTTTTGTTTCCTAATAAGCCTTTAGAAATGACATTATTGAAAACCTTTTGGAAAGGAGGGAGCAAAGGCTCTCTGTGCTCTTATAATTGAAACATAACCTTTCAAAATTTACATCATATAACTTGTTCAGAGTATTTTCTTTAACTACCATTTCATCATTGAATCTTCTTCAAATTTTAATTTAATAATTCATTGAAAAAACAGATTTGGTATATGTATTCAGAACTGATATGATTACATTGTGGTACAACCTTGTTGTCTTGTAGTCTGTGGTCAATGTGTTAATACTACGTAGTATAAAAGCCTGTAGTCAGAAACAGTTCAAGTTTTAGTATATCTTATATGATTATTACCATGTCACAACTACAGTGCAGATGTTATTCAAATTAAGAAATCTTCAGAACACTCCTCATAGTATCTACACAGTAATCTTGTAGTCTTTCCTGTAATCATTTCTGTAAGTATTGTATTTCTTTTTCTGATCTCGTCTTTCCTGGTAATTCTCCTGAATACAAATCTACAAATTCTACAAAAACTATCTAACAAGCAATATATAAAATATAATACCGAACCATTTCAAAGTCAGCTTAGATTAAAAGTCTTTTCTAGCTAATACGGAAAGTACAGAAATGCTCCTAGGTTATATTGTAAAGCCTATGTTTCCTATTTCATATTCTTTAGTGTATAAAGGTAAATACCTTGTGTAATATCCAGTATAGTTAGTATAACACTTTTAAAATAAGTCTTATAAAAGTCCTATAAAATGGTTACTGATCTATGCAAAATGATACTCATTTTTTTTTCCTTTTTTTTAATGTACAATGTATTTAAGATATGCCAGTTAGAAAACTTGTCTGGCTTATAGTCCTAATCATTTTTATAGCTCATATGTTACCATATATATAGCTTTTTGAAATGAGACATCTTAATTTATTTTAATATTAATTTTTTGATCTTTACTTTTTGTGCTATTTACTATGTAAGGTGGAGTTGCCAAAACATAGCTTAGGCAATAGCATATAATTGAGAATATTTTACTTCCAAGGAATTTTCCGAATATATGGCTGTCATAACAGCATCTCTTTAAACCCTATTTCCACATAGAGGAAATTTCATTGATACTGACAACAAGGTTTGTTTCTAGAAAAGTTACAGTTGATTTATAATCTCTAATTGCCTTCAAAGTAGTTCAGATTCCATGCATAACCTTGCACTTGTTTACATAGAGTTTTATCTTTGTCACCTAATTAAATACCTCTGTATTGATACATATGTTCTTCTTTACAGCGCTCATCTAAAAGGACTTGGAGATGTCAAAACATTGAAAATTATTCCTGGATAATTTTCAACACTATATTTGTACTGCTAAAAAAGGAAGATTGATAGCCTGAGTTCCTAATAATAATCCATATCATTTTCACAGATCACAGTTGTATCTAAATACTATGAGAGAGAAATTTGCACTGCAGATGAGAGAGAGGTCTTATCAAAATATGGCAAGAAAGACTGCCACAATACATTACATTTCCATTAGGAAATCTGATTTGATATCATTGGGGCTGATGGCACTACAAAAATTAAATCCATTAAAGGACAAAATTAAAAGCAAACAGTAAAGAAAAATATAAGGACTAGAATAATAGAATAATTCAGTTTAGGAGGGTTCTCAGAACATCTCTAGTCCAAATGCCTTCTTCAGGTGAGGTCAGCTGTGCAGTCAGACCAGATTGTTGTTGGGTTTATCTTACTATATAGTTTCTCTGCAATCTGTTCCACTGCATTACAGTCCTCATTGTGGAGGAAAAAAGAGAAGAATCCTTATAACTAATTTGAACCTCTAGTTTCACTGTGTGGCCATGTCCTCCCACTGTGCACCACTGGAAAGAGAATGAGTCAGTCTTCTTAATGACCTCCATAGGTACTAGGGTGTTGCTGTTGAGTCCTTCTGAAGCTGTCTCATCTCCAAGATGATGAAAGAGACCAGTTCCCTCAGCTTCTCCTCGTTAAGGGCACGTTCTCCGTACCCTTGACTGTCATGATGGCACTCCACTGAATTTCCTTCAGTTTATCAACATCGTAGCTATAGTGGAGGGCCAAAACCTGGACTCCATGCTCTATTTGGCAGCTGTTAGACCAATTTTAAAGAGGAATAATCACATCTATCAGTCTACTGGCTGTGTCAGTCTGCTTGGCTGTGGCTCCAGACCTTTACGCTAGTCAACGTAGTTCAGCTGAGTACAAAGAATATTAATTAAGCCCCAAATAGTGTGTTGAAACATTTGTGTTAATTCATAAATCTTAATTAATTCTGTTGTTTCTAATATGAAAAATGAAAGAATTGGCTGCCTACCCAAGATGCATGTCTGTAAAAACATTTCATCGTAGCTTGATGGAAGGAAAATGGTGGAAAATTGTAAAATGAAAGAATACGGGGAAATTCAGAAACTTGTCAGGTCTAATAAAACACGTGTGTCTCATTTAGTCAGTGTAGACAAATACTTAACAGTGTGTCTTGAATTTCTAGCTCTATTATTTCTTGTCAGTTCAGATGAGTTTTTGTCTTTGCAAAGTTGGTAGTTGTTTGTTGCCATATTAGGCTGTGCTGCTGAACTTGGAGGAAAGTGTTGTCCTTGGTGTAAAAACTGAGTGAACTATGAGTCACGTTCATAATAGCTGTTGCTGGACTGTGTTTTTATAGTGTGTGTAAGCATAGAAGAAATAGTCATAAAAAAAAAAAAATACTTATGTGCTTATTTAAATGCCAGCACTACCACTTAATCTCAAAGTAGCTAATCCTTCACCCCAGTATGAGTTTGTGGGTCATTTGAGATTTTTTTTTTAATGTACACGTAATTTAAAAATGTTAATCCTTATCCACCAATGTATTTCTTTTGGTTATTGTTATACTCTACAGAGGAAGCAGTTATTTTCTTACATTTCTTAACATGGTGGTTTCTCTTCTACCTAGAGGTTCTGGTTCTAAAAGCGAGTCATAATTAACAAGGGTATTCATTAGCTTTTAGGTCATACATAGTGACCAGAACTGGTGTAACAAAAGATTTTAGATACAGTAATATAGTTCTTTGCAACACAAGGCTGTAACATTTTAATGTATCAGGGAAAATGTGCTTGAGCATTTTAGGTAGAGATACTTCAGTTGTCGTTCTATGAAGAAGAATTTTACTCTTAATTTTTCTTATTTTGAAACTTAACAGAAATATATGATTTTTATTATAACTTTGTTTTTTTTCTGCAGCACAGTTTTCTTGGCAAATTCATTGCATCTTCTAGTATCTGTCCAAATACAGCAGATGACCATTGTTTTGTTTGTATCAACAAAGAATGACTATTTCATGTATTATATCCAAAAGATTTGTTCAGCCTTTAGAATGATATGAAACAGAAACACTGCAATCCTAGGAACAGAAAGGTGATGAATAGGAACGTAATGGTGGTATTTTAAAAACCTTTTTGGAAGAAAAGAAAGGTTTTCAGTGTCTTCAAATAGATTCTAAAATAGGATTATTTTACTTTCTGAATAGTGTGGCTTTGAGAAATGTTGAGCTACACACCAGATGGCATCCTAAAAGTAGTGAAAAAAACGTAATCCAACAAACTAAGATGTGATGGCTTTTATAAGGGAAAGTATAAATCTATTACAGAGATCGTGTGGATCAGTTACTACAATATTGAACGTTCATTTAAAGACTTAAAACAAATAGAGTATTGTGGGTTCTGAAAGTTAAGGAACTCTGACACTTGGTTCTGGAATAGTAGCAATGTTTCCTAGTGAAAGTGCTAGAGAAAAGGGTTAAAACAATCAAAGTTGTAAAACTGTGTGGTGTTTGCTGTGTGTATTATTTCATAAAAGCAAATCTGGAATATGTGAACCTCTGAAGAAAAGGATATGAACAGACATAACCCAAGAATCTCAGCATCATATGAACTGCTGCGAAAATCCCCTTTACTGCTATAAAAAGAAAAAATGATGAGGCAGGGATGGGGAGCAGAAGCCTGCATCTTTGTCTGCAAATTCAAGCATGCCTAGATAGCTGCTTGGGCTCTGGAATGTGAGTGGTCTGCTACTAAATTGGCAGTTTGTCCTTCCACACAGTATTCTGTTCCAGTATAAACTGCCCCTCAACAATTTATGGCATGGCTCAGCCATGAAAACATTACTAGGATTTTGTCCAGTAACTAATTTGAATGACATCTTGTTTTGGTAACTGAGAACAAATAGCTAGCATACAGTGAAAGCTGTTCCTTGTTAGTTGATCTCGGTGACCAAGTTTACTAGTTGAGGATATGACCGTCATGTTTACAAGTTCTAATAGAAACAGGAGGAGAGTGGAGGCCCCAACCACTTTCTTATTTTCTTTTTCCTGTTGTTGTTATTGTTGTTTTTTGTTCCTCTCATTTGCAACAGATCAGGTGAGAAGTTGAACAAGTCCCTAACAGGTATGGACAGGAATTTTATTGTTCCAGGCCATAAAAACTTCTGTGTGGCTTGGTTCTTACTGTCATAAGTAGCTCTGATGAGTGCTGTACAAAGTGAGACTAGCCAGCTTAAATTAAGGGACACTGGAGAATAATCTCTCTTTTAATATGGCAGTTTCCCTCTTGGGTGATGTTCATGTCATACCACTTTCTTGGTCAGAAGCTGAATTCATTGCTTTAGCACTGAATTCATTATGTTTGGCACTTCAGGTTTTTATCACATTTGTTTTAATGTAGTACAGGTAATAATGTATACTGAAGCCCACCATAAATTGAAGGAAAATGGTTGTAAATTGATGTTAATATCATAAATGTTTTTGTACAGTGAGTATTCTGAGTTTATTTCTTGTCTTGTGCTTATTTTGGCCAGAACACCTTTTTCATTACCTACCTGAACTGCTTTTGCCACCATCCAGATGTTCCTGGCGTGCATCCTTTCCTGTTGGGAACCTCTGTATTCTCAGGACTGGGGCCTTTTCAGTAGAGTTCCTGTAAACACTTGCATTGTAGAAGTCTGTTGTCCCATTTTCAGAGGAACTTGCAGTATTAATTTGCATAGTTTGTCTCATTTTGGGGCTTTCACCATGTGAAAATCCTGTTCTATCATTTGTTATTGTTTTTTAATGATGCCTATGGATTTTCTTAAATTCCCACCTGGGGTCCACTGGGTTTTAAATATTTTCTTTATCTTGGTCAATGCTACACTGGATCCTTTTCAAGGTTTCTATCTTGGGTATAACCTTTTGTATTTCCTTGGGTTGTGGAAACAAAGCAAAACACTTATTTTTTAAAGTAAAAAATAAGAAAATCTTACTTAGTCAGAATAACCTTTTCTAAAGGAGCAAAGTGTTTTTGTCCTCTTTTGAATTGCGTTAATGTTATGTAGACAATATCTTTTTATTCCTTTTCTGAAACTTCCATTCAAGAATTTGAATCTCTTTTCATGCCCACCCAGACGTGAGACCTGATAGCACTATGCATTCTGTTATCATTGCTGTTTCTCTAAAGCCAAATGGGATGGGACACACTGCTTCCAATCTGTCCAGTGCTGTTCTGGGAAAGCAAGCTAAAGTAGATCTTTCCTTTGTCAGAATAAATAGTGGGTAAGCTGGCATCAGGTATGCCTTATGTATTTCTAACATCTTAAAAGCCATCTGGAACACTTAGGATGCAGAATGCCTTCAGTCTGCTTGTCCTTTAGCAAGAACCTTGAATTGTTTACTAGGCTGTTGGTGACAGCTTCTGAACTTCTCAGTATGTGCCATGCTTTAATGACAGCTGTAATCAAATTACTGTTTTCCAAACCTTGTTTTCACTGGAGATATAACAATCCCAAAACATTAAGTGTATTTGTCACAGTGAAATCATTGTGCTTCGTTTTTTCCCAACCAGTTGTCAAGTTGTTCATCAGATTCTGAAAATGAAGAATCATTAGAGCATGTAACCTGTTATAAAAGTAATAACTCTAAAAACAATATAGATGTAATTATAAGCTATGCTATGTATTGTTACTAACAAATTCATTTGGGGGCATTTAGTAGTTTCTGTCTGGATAACTTGGACTTTCTGATTGTTTTTGTTTGTTTTTTAGAAATACATGTTCATTTTGGTTTTAGTCTCAGTACTGCTTCTGAAGTGTAAACCACTAGTGTGGTCAGGGTGAAAGAGGTTTGTCAGGACTCTTGGGCTAGAGAAGGGAAAATTGCTGTAACGTTCTTCAGCTCTATAAAAACGTTAAATGATACTCAACACTTAAAAGGTTTCTTATTCAGACTTAACTGTTTTGGTTTTCACGATTTCCTACAAATGAAGCTTTCACAGTACCCTATAAAATGCAACATATGTTTATATTGGCTATTCTTTTTCTTTTTGTCTATAGCAATAATCTCTGATTATAAGCCCATGTAATTACAGTTCTTTTCAGACATTCCTACCTTCCTTTTAAAGGGGTAGAGTGTGGGGAATTGTTCTTGAGTTTTAGAGTGGTAGCCCAAATCTTTTGAAATTAATTTTATGTTCGATGTCGTGTAACATATAACAAGTAGAATAGGTGGATGAGAAGAGACATGTCGCCCCAAGAGTCTCTGCTGTGGCAGGCATATTCTGTAAGTTAAAGCATTCTGTGAAATTGTTCTTTCCTCTAAATGCTTTCACCTGCCAATATTCACTGTTAAGTGGGGAAAAGTCATATAGAACTTGCTGCCATTTCTAGTATGTTCTGTAATTAGTATTTGAATGAGAAATGCTTTGAAAGGGAAATAAATTATATGAAAATGACAATTATGATGCATTTGTTTTAGCTTGAAACCTAAGTGTTGGTCTGTATTTTTTTTTCTGTTTATCTTCAATGGCATGTGAATACATGCTGCCTTAATTCCAACAAGAAATGGCTGGTTTACACTTTTTTTTTTTTTCCTTCTGGTCAGGGCAGTGAAATATGTTTAAGTCAGGAGAAAAAACTTCTAACAAAGACTCATGGATCACTTTACTGATCTTTAATTATGTATATAATATGCTGGAAGAAATTCAAGAGAATCTCAAGCTCTAGGAGTTCATCTTTTCCTAATTTTCTTCCACCTCATTTTTCTCTACTGTATACATGGTTGCTTCTTACTGTTTTACAAATCTTTTAAGGAGAAGTTTCTACAGAACGTATCTATTCTTGTTTCTGTGCTAGTGACCAGCAGATCTGTGTTTCATAACTGTTACTCCAGTAACTCTCATGTGTAAAAGTTCCAAATGTCATCAAGTTTATCTGTTTCTCCTGATTTTTTTCATATTTCCTCTTGTCTAAGTGAGTAGGGGAAGCAGGTCTGTAATTGGCTATTCCTTATAATCCCAGTCTTTCTAAAGAAAAGTCAGGTCTTGGATTTTCTTTACAAACTCTTGATGATAAAAGGCATACAAGTGTTAGGCATCTGTATTCTAAGTCTATTCTTGATTCTCATCAGTAGTGACACAGTTCTGTAGGTGTGTGTCTGAACTTCACAAACACTTTTTCCACTTGCTGGGAAGTTATTCTTTGTCTACAGTGTACATTTAGGAATCCCTTTACCGTGCTAAAGCTGTGATCACTGGAAAAGGGGTGATATCCAATGTGCGTGCAAGTTGAGTATTCTTTAAGGAATTCCTTAAACTCCCATGTTTATTTTTCTCCTTACTGATAACTTGTGCTCACTGCTCTATTGCAAACTAGCGTTGCAAATGAAAATTTGTCCTTATTGACAAGTCTTAAATGAGTAATTATTCTTCCCAAATGATTATTTGCAGCTCCAAGCTATTGCCTTTGCTTTCTTCCCATACTCTTGTTCTCCATTTATATTTAAGACACTAAAGCATTAAATTGCCTAGGATTCTTTTACTTCTAATTTCCTATGATTATTTATGTAGGATGAAATACAGAATAATATCAGTAAAATGAAGAAAGCTGACATTGTCTGATGAATATATATATATATATATACATACACACATGTATTTTTCAGTACTGAAGTAGTAATCTCTGTGAATAACCCTGGTGAAACCAGGGCTCTTCTTATTTATGAGCAGCTAGTAGAAGAAAACCTCAGTAGGGTTGCAATGCTGGTGTTTATGGTCAACTACTACCGCCATTTAAAGAGATTTTAATTTGAAGTGTCATCTTGAAGTTAAACACAAACTTTGCTTACAGTAAGGATTGAAGTTTTTTAACTGAAAGAATATGTGCTGCTTATTTATGTGCTTTTTTTTTTCCCTGTAGGAAAGACAGCATTCCTCTGTGGTTTGTAATAAAATGTTTGTGAGTGAGAAACAATGTCCAATAGATTATGATGTTTTCCTCTAAACAAAATTCAGTGTGAAAACAAAGGGTATAGTGAAAACCACAAAAAATGACTATAAAGAAACTAGTTAAGTTATAATATTAATACAGTGTGTCCCTGTTGCTGTATGATTGCAGTATTGATTTCTTGGGGGTTATATTGTCAACATTGTTGGAAATTACCACTAAAGGCTAATTATGTATATTTCTGTATTTCATACATTGTAGCAGTGTACTGTAGGTTGTTGCACAGCTTGAACTCTCATTCAGCATAGGCTGACCTTAATGTTCTTGTCTGTCTGCTTTTCTGTCTTCCTGGCTACAGTATTGCTT
Organism: Cygnus atratus; assembly: GCF_013377495.2. Lineage (NCBI taxonomy): Eukaryota > Metazoa > Chordata > Aves > Anseriformes > Anatidae > Cygnus > Cygnus atratus. The sequence goes on from NC_066366.1 coordinate 23,236,551, forward strand.
AGTGATTATTTGGGAGGAAACTCCCATCCAAGAGACTACTTAAAAGAGAATTTTTCTCTAAAACATCTGTATTTTTTTATGATTGACTTTCAGATACCACAGCTGGCCTTACTTTTTCAAGAAGATGAATTAAATTAATTCATGGAAAAGCTATCCCACACCCTGAATTAATATATATATAGATAGATAGATATAGATATATTATAGAGAAGTGCTTTCAATTGAACTTCTCTGCTCTGCATTTAATGTTTGCTTGACTATTTTTTCTGAATAATTTTATTAAACAACAGAATTATCTATCCTTTATCAAATTTATTTTTCTATGTTGAAAGTAGTGAGGTTGACAATTGGTTTGAAAGATAAAGTAACATGGACTCATGTTTTCCATTGTAATTAGTGTCTGCCAAAAAAGGATATATTTTTCTAAATTTCTACGTATGTTCTTTAAAACAATTGTAAATTCTCTTTGCCCACAGCTTTTAAGAGGACTTCAGCTGGAATATATTATTTTAATTTATAAAGAGCAAATAGAGTGACTTTTATATGAAATCATTTAGTATGATATTTCGTATTTTATTTTTAAAAAAAGGTTTTAGATATATTTTTGTAGCTTTTTTGGAAAGATCAAAGCACTTGGCGAAAGCCAAAATCTGTTAAGCTTTGTTTCTGTTTATGGTATAAATTAAAACTCTCTAGAGTGTGGTTTGACCTCAGTCTGATTTATTGCTTTACTTGGCCATGCATCAGGATGGTTGTGGTTTTCCATTCCTGTTTCCAGTGGAGTCTTCATGTGTTTTGATTTCAAATCATTCCATAGCAGCTGCTCTTTATCTGTATACTGAAAACTTTGGTTGATCTTTACTATAACGCAGAGATACTAGGCTTCTATTCTTATTTTTTTAATTAAACCGAGATTTTTTTCTGTGCATGTAAAATGATGCATTTGTGTATTTTTGTAATTGAGAATTTATGTTTAGGTGTTAGAGTAGCTTATTCTTTTAGTGAAGATATTTTCGTAATCAAGTCAATGCAGGAAGAATCTGTAATTAGAAACATTGTCAAAGTTTTTTTTACAGATAAATCTTTTCTTTACTGATGACAATGTATAGGATAAAAGGAAGACTGCATTACTTTGTTGTTTATATTTTTATAAATTTCAAGTCTACCTGTTAATGAAGAAATTTCTCTTATGCTCATCTTTAAAATGTGTTAATCATTAACTGATTTCAGGTGTCCATTTGATACCATCCCTGCAATGTTTAAATACTGTTATGACTGGCTTTATCCCTCCTTCCAAAACTTGACAGACCTTATAATGGCAAAAAAAAAAAAACCTGTTTACTTTGGGGGGGTGGGAAGGGGGAAGACGGGGGGATAAGTTATTAAGCTTATATAGGTATGTGTGTATATGTCTATGCATGCATGTAAATGTCTGTGCAAGTCGGGGGATCTGTAATCAGTACAATCATTCAATATTCTTTTCCAATTCTATACCATATATATATATATATATATTCTGTTTACATATTCTTTAGTATTTTCTGTTAAGATGGACGGTTCTCTTACTGAATATCTTTGTAATACCTTTGTCAACACATAACAAAGATATGTGTTTTTACATTTACATCCTTTAGGTATCTTACCTGAAGAATGAGAAAAGTATACACTTACCTGTTAAGAGGCAAGACTATCCTGGTATACAAGATGTTTTTATTTTTGGTGCCAATAATCTCTGCTATCATCCTGCCTCGACCATTGATTTTGTTACATGAATTGCTGCAGGGGTGCATGAGTTGCTTTGCACTGGGAATATATGATCTGAAAGCTTAGCATGCTAGCACAAGCAAAGCACAAGTACTCAAAAATCATTTTAGTACTGACTAAATTAAGTCACTTGATTTAATCTGCTAGGACAGCGGCTGTAGGTTTTTTTATCTGGTTTTGTTCTTAATTGATTAACAGTCTGTACTTTGACACGCTCACTGGTTAATGTGGCATTCACTGAACTCATTAGGAGAATTCTGGTTTGGATTATGCCTTTAGCTGTGTTTATCTATTCAAACCTCACTGATGATTTAATCTGAGGAGCAGCAGAGAAATGGAGGGATGCGGATGTTTAGGGATTTGTGTCAACAAATCAGTAACAAGAGGCTCTAAAGCGAGGGTACTACTCCTTGACCCTTTTTAAGAAAGCCTCCTACTGCTAATGCATGTGATGGTGGTGGTGACTGAGGTCCAAACAAGAGCAAGACACTCCAGGGATGTCGTGATAAAATCTGCTCAACTAAATTCTCAGTTCAAATTTTAAGCAAAAGACAGGTAAATGTTCATGGAGTAGGTTAGAATAAAAGATAAGTGACGAGATTATTTTCAACAGTCATTATGCATGAATTAGCCTTGATAGATGTCACAGAAGGACACATTGGCAGATAGTATGAATTGTAGTAAAGCAAATACTTAATAAACTTTAAGATGTTAATTTTGTGTCTGTAAATTCCTTTGAAGTATACAAGGACAATATTGGAAGGCATACACAGGTGCGTGTGGAGTAAACAAACAAGTGTTCATGCCTGGGAGCAGAAGACAAGGTTGTTAATGCTAAACAAATTACATGAGCAAAATATTTTGTTTGACACAGCAAGAAAGGAATTCACCACAGAAGAATTAAACTAAGAGAAGAGAAATCTTGGAAAGAACTGAGTAGAATTAGAAATCAAGGAAGTAGAGGCAGCATTTAAATGAATACAGAAGAAGCAAAGTTAGAGAATAAAACCTAAATAAAAGAGGAGGAGGATTCAGAACTTTACCAGGAGAATTCAGGCTTTCAAAACTATTTTGATTGTATATGTTAAGCAGAAAAGGTTGCGGCTTTGGGATGTTACACAAAAATACTGAAATATAAATATAGTCTGGATATGTGAATTAGAGATGTATCCAGAGTATTAATGTGCCTAGTATATATAATGCTATAAAGAAAAAAGCAAAGGGAGTTCAATTTCTATTTTATTATTTTTAATAATGCATCACAGTACGGTTTGTCAATTTATAACAAGTTCACTTTAGAAGTGACAGGTGCTTTTTTATGTTACAGGAAAAATAATTCCAGGAAGATGAAAGACAATACAGGAGTTAGACTTATTAAAATTGTAAACCATTTTCATCAAGATAAATGTTTTCCATCCTTCCCTTATCTCCCCTCCCCCATGAGTATTTCTTTTCAGGGATACTATATAATACTATATATGTAAATAGCAATTGCAATTTAAAACAAGACTAGTTCTTTGAATGTACCAGTGTTGGTTGGTTGGTTTTTTCCATAAGACTTTGCCTTTAAGATGATTAACAAAGTAACTAAGTAGGTCTTAATAGAAAGGCAGTGCTCTGAAATGTGCAGGCTGCTTAGGCAGTGGGGTTGGACCATGGGAGCTCAAGAGGTTCTTGCCGACCTCAACTGTTCTGTGATTCTGTGCAATACATACATGGTCTGAAATACAAAATGCTATAAATGGAAACAAATATACGATGAGCATCTGATTTTAGCACAGTATTTGGCAGTTACATGGTAGTTATTAAGTACTGACTGCTATGGTTAAGGATGGCAAAAAATATTTTTACGAATATATTAATGATAAGAGGAGGGCCAAGGAGAATCTCCATCCTTTACTGGACGCAGGAAGGAAGATGACTGCTGAGGATAAGGAAGAGGCTGAGTTTCTTAATGCCTTCTTTACATCTGTCTTTACTAGTCAGACCGCTTATCCTCGGGGTACTCAGCCTCTTGACCAGGAAGTCTGGGATGGGGAGCAGAAGAAACCTTTCACAGTTCAGGTTGAAACAGTTAAGAGACCTGCTGCTTTACCTAGACTGTCACAAGTCCACGGGGCCAGGTGGGATCCACCCAAGGATGCTTAGAGAGTTGTCAGATGTGATTGCTGGGTTGCTTTCCATCTTCTATCAGAGGTCATGGTCATCTGGAGAGGTTCCAGATTACTGGAGACCTGCTAATGTGGTGCCCATCTATAAGAAGGGTTGTAAGGAGGACCTGGGGAACAGGCCTGTCAGCCTGACCTCAGTGCCAGGAAAGGTGGTGGAACAGGTCATCTTGAATGCAATCACACAGCATATGCGAGACAGCTAGGGGATCAGGCTCAGTCAGCATGGATTCATAAAAAGCAAGTCCTGCCTGACCAACCTCATCTCCTTCTACGACTGAGTGACCCAGCTGGTGGATGAGGGAAAGGCTGTTGATGTAATCTACCTTCAGCAAAGCCTTTGACACAGTCTCCTACACACACAGTTCTCGTGGAGAAGTTGGCAGCCCATGGCTTGGACAGGTACACTCTTTGGATTAAAAAATGGGTGGATGGCAGGGCCCAGAGTGTGGTGGTGAACGGAGTGAAACCGGTCACAAGTGGTGTTCCCCAGGGATCAGTGTTGAGGCCCATCCTCTTTAATACCTTTATTGATGCTTTGGATGAGGGAATTCAGTGCACCCTCAGTAAGATTGCAGATGACACCAAGCTGGGGGGAAACATCAATCTGCTGGACAGTAGGAAGGCCCTGCAGAGGGACCTGGACAGGATGGGTCGATGGGCACAGGCCAGTGGGATGAGGTTCAACATGGCTAAGTGCCAGGTTCTCCTGCAGTTTGGTCACAACAACTCTATGCAATGCTACAGAATTGGGGGAGAGTGGCTGGAAAGCTGTGCAGAGGAAAAGGATCTGGGGGTGCTGGTTGATGCTCACCTGAACATGAGCCAGCAGTGTGCCCAGGTGGCCAAGAAGGCCAACGGCATCCTGTCTTGTATCAGGAACAGTGTAACCAGCAGGACCGGGGAGGTGATCATCCCCCTGTATTCTGCTATGGTGAGGCTGCACCGCAAGTGCTGTGTTCAGTTTTTGGCCCCTCACTTCAAGAAAGACATCAAAGTGTCTGGACCAAGGATTTGGGTATTTCAATCTTGGGTAGTCCTTTGAGAAGCTGGGTATGTGGGCTGCTGCCAGACTCCAACTCAGCAAGTGGGGCACAAGTGTGTTGGGGAGCAAGCTCTCTGGGCTGATTACCAGGGCTTTAAACTAGGTTTGACGGGGGAAGGGAGGGGGGCTAAAAGTGGCAGAGAAGGGCTGAGGGAAGTTGCCCCTGCTGTCACTGTTGAAGATAGTAGGAAAAAGCCTCTGAGTTGTCCCACAGGATTGTCTGAGGGCTCCTCAGAGAAGGGTAATGATCCTGATACCCTGTCCGGAATCTTCTTCTTGCATCCCTTCAGGGGTGACTGTGCCTGCTGCTTCCCTAAAGTGCCTGTATGCCAATGCGCGGAGCATGGGAAATAAACAGGATGAGCTTGAGATCTGTGTTCGGTTGCAGGGCCACGATCTTGTTGCGATCACAGAGACGTGGTGGGACAGCTTGCATGACTGGAACGCTGTCATGGAGGGCTATGTCCTTTTTAGGAAAGACAGGCTGGGGAAGCGAGGGTGTGGGGTTGCCCTTTATGTGGGGGAGCAATTAGAGTGTACCCAGCTCAATCTGGGGGAGGGTGAAGGACAAGTGGAGAGCTTGTGGGTGAGAATTAAGGGGCGGGCTGGTATGGGGGACACTGTTGTGGGGGTGTACTACAGGTCACCAGATCAGGAGGAGGAGATCGATGAGGCCTTCTACAAGCAGCTGGTAGTAGCCTCATGATCACGGGCGCTGGTTCTCTTGGGGGACTTCAATTATCGAGACATCTGTTGGGTAAGCAACTTGGCCAGGCGCGTGCAGTCCAAACAGTTCCTACAATGTGTTGAAGACAATTTTCTGATGCAGGTGGTGGAGGAGCCGACGAGGCGGGGGGTGCTTCTGGACCTTGTCCTTACCAACATGAATGGGCTTGTTAGGGATGTGAAGGTTGGGGGCAGCTTGGGATGCAGCGACCATGAGATGGTGGAGTTCAAGATGGAACTTGGTGGAAGAAGTAAGGCTAGTAGCAGGATTGCTACCCTGGACTTTCGAAGAACCAACTTCGACCTCTTCCGGGACCTGCTTGGGAGTATCTCATGGGCTAGGTTGCTAGAAGGCAAGAGTGCTTGTGAGAGCTGGGCTACATTTAAACAGCACTTCTTCCAAGCTCAGGATTGGTGCATCCCTAAGAGTAGGAAATCGGGGAAGGGGGGCAGGAAACCTGCGTGGATGAGCAAGGAGCTCATCGATAAGATCAAAAGGAAGAGGAAGGTCTATGAAATGTGGAAAAAGGCCCTGTCCTCTTGGGAGGAGTATAGAAGTGTTGTCAGGACCTGCAGGAACACGATGAGGAAGGCTAAAGCCCACCTAGAGATGAGGCTTGCAAAAGAGATAAAAGATAATAAGTTTTTTTTTTTTTTTTAAGTATGTAAACAGTAAAAGGAAGAGTAGGCATAATGTGGGTCCCTTACTGAACGAGGGGGGTGTCCTGGTAACGGGAGACACTGAGAAGGCAGGGATACTGAATGCTGTCTTTGCTTCAGTCTTTGCTTCAAGGACCCCCTTCCCCCCCCGGGACTCCTCAACCCTGGCGGGAGGAGAAAGGGGCTGGGAAACGGAGTGCTTCCCCCTGGTTGACAAGAGAGTGCTTCGGGAGCGTCTGAGTGGGCTCAGTGCACACAAATCCATGGGTCCCAATGGGACGCATCCACGTGTGCGAAGGGAGTTGGCAGAGGTGATTGCTGAACCACTGTCTATCATCTTTGAAAGGTCCTGGAGAACAGGAGAGGTGCCTGAAGATTGGAGGATAGCCAATGTCACTCTGGTCTTCAAGAAGGGCAAGAAGGGGGATCGGGGAAACTACAGGCCAGTCAATCTCACCTCTGTCCCTGGAAAGGTGTTGGAACAGCTTGTTCTGGATGTCATCTCCAAGCAATTGGAAGAGAAGAATGTTATGAGGAGTAGTCAGCATGGATTCACCAAGGGGAAGTCGTGCTCGACCAACCTCTTTGCCTTCTGTGATGGCATCACCAGCTGGGTAGATGGGGGTAGAGCAGTGGATGTCATCTACCTTGACTTTAGCAAGGCTTTCGATACTGTCTCCCATGACATCCTGCTAGCAAAGCTGAGAAAGTGTGGGATAGAGGAGTGGACAGTAAGGTGGGTTGAGAACTGGCTGACTGGCCGAGCTCAGAGGGTGGTGATCGGCAGTGCAGAGTCTGGCTGGAGACCTGTGACTAGCGGTGTTCCCCGGGGGTCGGTGCTGGGTCCGGTCTTGTTCAACATCTTCATCGACGACCTTGATGAGGGAATAGTGTCTGCCCTCAGCAAGTATGCTGATGACACAAAGCTGGGAGGAGTGGCTGACATGCCAGAAGGCTGTGCTGCCATTCAGTGAGACCTGGACTGGCTGGAGAGATGGGCAGGAAGAAACCAAATGAGGTTTAATAAGAGCAAGCATAGAGTCCTGCACCTGGAAAGGAACAACTGGACATACCAGTACAGGCTGGGGGACGACCTGCTGGAGAGGAGCTCTCAGGAGAAGGACCTGGGGGTCCTGGTGGACGACAGGTTGACCATGAGCCAGCAGTGTGCCCTCATGGCTAAGAAGGCCAATGGGATCTTGGCGTGCATTAAAAGGAGCGTGGCCAGCAGGTCAAGGGAGGTGATCCTCCCCCTCTACTCTGCCCTGGTCAGGCCTCACGTGGAGTACTGCGTCCAGTTATGGGCTCCCCGGTACAAAAAAGACAGGGATCTCCTGGAAAGTGTCCAGCGGAGGGCCACAAAGATGATATGGCGCCTGGAGCATCTTTCCTATGAAGGAAGGCTGAGAGACCTGGGTCTGTTCAGCCTGGAGAAAAGAAGACTGAGAGGGGATCTCATCAATGTGTATAAATACCTGAGGTGTGGGAGACAGGGGGATTTGGCCAACCTCTTTTCAGTGGTTTGTGGGGATAGGACAAGGGGTAATGGCCACAAGATAGAGCACAGGAAGTTCCGCACTAACATGCGAAAGAACTTCTTCACAGTGAGGGTGATGGAGCACTGGAACAGGCTGCCCAGGGAGGTTGTGGAGTCTCCTTCTCTGGAGATATTCAAGGCCCATCTGGATGCCTACCTGGGGAGCCTGCTCTAAGGAACCTGCTTTGGCAGGTGGGTTGAACCCGATGATCTTTCGAGGTCCCTTCCAACCCCTTCAATTCCATGATTCTGTGATCGAGGCCCTGGAGTGTGACCAGAGAAGTGCTATGAAGCTGGTGAAGGGCTTGGAACACAAGTCCTGTGAGGAGCAGCTGAGGGAACTGGGTTGTTTAGTCTGGAGAAGAGGAGGCTCAGGGGAGACCTTATTGCTCTCTACAACTACCTGAAAGGAGACTGTGGGGAGCTGGGGGTTGGCCTCTTCTTGCAGATAACTAGTGATAGGACTAGAGGGAATGGCCTTGAGTTGCGCCAGGGAAGGTTTAGGTTAGAAATTAGGATAAATTTCTTCGCAGAAAGAACAGTCAGGCATTAGAACGGGTTGTGCGGGGAGGGGGTGGAGTCACCGTCCCTGGGGGTATTTAAGGAAAGGTTAGATGTGATGCTTAGGGACATGGTTTAGTGGGTGATAGTGGTGATAGGGGGTTGGTTGGACCAGATGATATTGGAGGTCTTTTCCAACATTTATAATTCTATGATACTGTATATTTTGAATTTGTTGCATTTTTTCCGCTTTGGAGACCAAGCTTGCACACTTTTTTTTAACCTTTTTTTCCCAAATTAAGTCACATTGCGTTTATTGTGAAGATTCATTTGAGTAACATGTACTCACGAGTAAATATTTGAAAGACTGAAGACATTAATTAGTTACTATAGCTTCTTAACAGTATTTCTCCTTCATTGCTGAGAAGCAGTGGCATTTCTCTTAGGCTTTACCACAGTTTTATGCTTGTTGTTTCCATGGTAATTCTTTTTCTTGCAGTCTGCTTCAAAGGAGCCAGAGGATCCTGTCAGGTCTTCTATTATCATTTATTTAGTTGTGTGAAATCTAAACTGGAATATGCTTTTCTGTAAAAACTATCAAATAATTATTCTCTCAAGTATAAATGCAACTGTAGGTTTTAACTCTTAGGGCATTATAATTTCATTTTTCTACTTTCCTCTTTTTAAGCAATAGTTCAGTTTTTTTATTATTATTATTTCATATTCAACATATTTTACAAAAATTGCCTTTATCTGCTTACTCCACATTATTTCTAAATTGCATTTTATGGTATCAGAATAACTTAAAACTATTGAAGACAATCTGAAAATTCTTGCAATCATCTCTAATAATCTGAGTTCCCTTCAAATCAGGCTAAGGGTAATATCGAGCATGCACAATAACTTACAATTTATGACTTTTTTCTGCACTTCCAAAAGGCCAATATGCCACCTACCATTTAAGAGTCACACTCCAGCATTCTCTGTTGAAATGACATATTCCTAGAATATCACTAACATATGCCCACAAATCATAGAAGTTCTCCTTTTGTGCAATTAACTTTCTCGAACAGTCTCATTTTATATTTTTCAAGTAAGGTTTAATGATGCAGTAGGGATGAGACACATTCTATTCCAATAAATAGAATAATTAATAATCTTTATTGCTTTCTTCTCTTTCAGATAGGGGGCTGGTTAGAACAGTAATTAACACTTCATCCTTCTTTAGAGAGAAATCTAAGGAACACCTAAATTAAAGAACTGAAACAGAGGTTTTTGTCCCCAGAGACTTAGTGGTGTGGTTTCATGGTCCTCTGGCATTAATTTAAATGTCACTGCCAAAAAGGTAGTCTTGCCCTAAGCCATGCATTTCATCTTTGCATCAGCAATAGCATCTGTCCAGCTTTGCAGTAGGTCTCATCAGCTCACTCATCCATTTGAAAATGGTCTTTTTTTTTTTTTAAGGGGAGTTAGGAGGATTAGTTTGCAAGCTGATCACTGAGCTTATCTAACTCATTTTGGAGCTGCAGGAATATTTGTGCTGGTGTAAAAGAGGTAGCCAAAACACCTTCTGTGTACAGGAGAGGAGGAAGGAGGTGTATTCCCCGTAGAGCTGAAGGGGCTACTGACCCAGCCCATCCCTAGCTGTTTCCTGCTGTCTGTTGTTTGGGAAATGCTTTATTCTCAAATCTATTAGCATGCTGCTTCGGTGAGCAATTCCTAGCATTTTCAGAGCCAGGCTAATAAATACTCTTAATTGAAATTACTTATGCTGATTTTCCTCACTTTTACTCAAATGGTGGAGGAAATGTATTTGATTTATCTAAAGTCTTGAGATAGAACTGTTTCTTCCTTATTTACATTACCCCATTCACCACCCCCCCCTTAATTGCATGCATTAGAAGATAGAATCAGGTTTTCTAGTCTTTTTTTTTTTTTAAGAACAGAAAATAAGTTTTAATAGTTGGTAGTTCAAATAGAAGTAACATACATGTAAAAGCAGAAACAACTTTAAAAAAGTAGAAAATGAATGTACCTCCTTATTCATTGTGATATTATAGGGTGATTTATTTTTTTTTCTGCCTGTTCTCCTTTCCAGTCCTATCATTTCAAGTGCAGATTGTTCCAGGTCTGAAAAGGAGCAATTTCCCTCTCCCAAAAGAAGGTTCCTTCTGACGCAGGGTGCAGCAGGCAGGCAACCTTCTTTTCTCCCACTTCAACCACAACTCCTTCAGGAAAATGTAATATGCCAAACATACATTAAACCAAAAACTTATACCGTATGTCAGTGGGGAGGGATTACACAAACATCTGTGGCAGAGGAAATAACCATTGCAAGGCATTTTTGAATTCAGGTGGACAGCATAAAAGCTGGAATATTTTTACATTTTACAAATGCAGCTGGAAGAATGATGATTAAGTCTATTAAAAAAAAAAAAAAACAACTTGAAATTGGAAGCCAAAATTTACACATTTTGTACCTGTGTATAGATACTGAAGTGCCCTGTATTTTAATTTCTCTTGGTAGACATTAGAAATGAAAAAGGAGTTGTGTTAGAGGCAGGGAAACTGCATTTGTTAGTAAGAGCCATGTGTAAAACTTAGTGCATGATATTCCAGAAACTTTGAAACTCTTAACTGTTTAGTAACCCGGGTTGACTTTTCTCTGCTGTTGTTTAATTAATGTAACAAATATATGCTATTGCAACAAAATATTAAAATAGCCTGTTATGTGGACTTATAAAAAGCTGCTTTTTTTCTTTTAATTGCACAACATGTTGCATTATTATTTTTTTTCTTTCCCCAACAGATAATTATTAATGGAAAATGGTTACAAGAAAGTGGTTAGAGAGATTATGGAGTAAATCCATAGATGAGTGTTAATGGCAATATCTGTGGATGTTATATATAGATAATTTCTTTTTGCTTTAATTTGTCCCTTTTCCTCTAGGATTAATTCCAGTAGGATTTAACTGCATGTAAGCAGGAAAATGCACAATCACCCTGTTCTCCAGTATGTAGCAAACTGTGCAGTCACATCTGCTTTTAAAGTTTATATCTGATCATCCTGACGTTAACTCCTCACCCTGGCACAGGAAAAGGGGAAATCTAGGCAGGAAACTGGAACAAAGAACTTTGGAGTGACCAAAAATAAAATTCTTCCTGAATATGTGTTGGAGGGGGGAGTAGTTTGCTGTGTGTTTGTCTGCAGTTACAGGCGTTTTGAGTAAATTAGTCTGCAGGCTTTTGAGATAGATTGTGCGTACTTCTTAAGTTGAGATTTATTTTTTTCATCTGTTGTATTGTGTTCTTGCCACTTGGATTAATCAGCCTTTTCTTTTAAAAATATCCTGGTGTGGGCTACCGTGCTTTCCATTTGTATGCACTTCCAGAAGGAAAGTAGGCCTGGCGCAGGCCAGCAGCAGGATCACGGTTGGTGGGGTGTGCGGCACTTGTGCACTGCGGGGATCCCGTGGAGCTGGAGCAGAATCGACGTGCAGGTGGTGGGGAAAGATTAGTGTTCATGTGCACAAACAGGAAGCAGGGTTTCAAAAGCAGGAAGCTAGCCCTGAGCCATGATGACTATAATTGCTGCTCCGTGCGGAGCTGCTGAACTCCCACTTACTGCTACTTACTGTTAGGGTGAGGTTGAATGTCTGTGGGCTGTGCCCTGGAAGAAAACACAGTGGAGCAGTTAAAAGTGTGCAGATGGCAATACAATTTCTCAACACGTAACAGAGTAGACAGTTCATTCTTGAAATGCAGGTTTTACATTTCTGTTAACAAAATAATGGAAGTGTTCTGAAAGTACCGAGTACATGGGGTGTGCTGCTGCTGTTATAGTGGGAGGTTATGGAATAGATCATACTCCCACAAAGGTATCTACCCACAGATTGCTCGGTCCTGTTGTAGTTATGAAGGCAATGTGCGTCTGTTTCTGTGGAGAAATTATATGCTGTGCTCTTGAGTGAAAAATGTTTTTAATATATAAATGTTTTCATATTCAGTGTAAAAATCTATGTGAATGTAAAGATTTATTCAGTGTAAAAAAGAGCATCGGATTTCAGTTCTGGTATACACTGCAAACTTATTGCCATAATCCATTACTCTATCTATGAGTTTGAATTGCTTGCGAAGGACTACCTGTTATTTGGTTGAATATTTGCTGATTTGTGTGTATGTGTGTGAAAATATATTAATATATCTGTCTACACAGAGGTGACTACAAGTTTGTGGTGTCTTCATTTAAGATGCAGTTTGCTAATTATTATCATGGGAGTCAGTCCTCAATTAGTAGATGCCTGACAAATTTGAAGGGAAATGTGGGAACTTAATTGTGACCTCTTTTCACATTTGGTGACATTGCATGAAGAAGTATGTATAGCAGTAAAGTCTGGATGTTGGAGTTTTAATTGGCAAGTTAAACATTCATTAGGTTTATACATTCAGGGAACTTTTCCTTAAGTTTGACTTGAATATTCAACATCAATAAAATTATAAAATTACATCTGTTGCTTGCAAAATACTGGTTTACTGACAGTAGAATCTTTAAATACTTTAAATTGATATGTAGATCCCTAAATTAAATTTTAATCTCTGAAAACAAAGAAGTAACGTGAGGATTGTTAGGCCTCTTAAATCATTACTGATGGAATTGTTGGCTCTCGAGCACTTAAAGAGCAGGTCTGAGGTCTAAATTAATGCAAGTGGATTTGGTTAGGATAGGATGTGACTTTGTGATCAGTTCTTGCACCTAAACAAGAGGCTATGTTTTATGCAGTTTCACAGAATCCTGCTTGTAAGCATCCAGTTGTACTTTACAGACAGGTGTTCATCACTACAACTTCAGCAAAAGTGTATGAAGGAGGATTCCTGTTTTTTTTTTTTTTTTAAGTTATGGGTGGAGCAATAGTTTGCACTGAGACTGCTAAGTACTTTGTGATTACGGTTTTCGTGACTATAGTCATAAGTAACTCTCAAGAACACCTGTCACCTATGTTTGGTCTTACATTTATCAGCACTAATTAGAAAATGTGAAAAGCGTAACAAACACTTTTGCAACCTTTCTTTTTAGCGTCTAACATGAACAGATGTAATTGAATTTTAGATGCCTGTATTTCCTCTTTAAGAATGACTGATACTGATTAAAAACATTCTTACGATTTAGTGTGTATATTTAACAGGGCTAATGAGGCTGCCTGGACTGATGTATTAAGCAAGCACATTGCTCCTAGTACTCAAGTTATTTCTAAATGACCTAATTCAGATATGTGCCAATGTACGACATTTCAACGTGATTAACTGATAATGGGAAAAGAATCCTTTAGGTCTCTCTCTGATCTCTTATAGTTATATGATCTTCCCAAGTTATGTAGTGCATATCATTAAGACTATGCACAGAGAATTTTCTTGGCATAGTTAAGTTGTTAGGAATGTGATTTTCTTCATGCACTTAACAACTAGTTTTGAGTAGTTAAATCTTTGCTTTGGATACTTGGCAATTTTAAAGGCTCTTAGTTGTTCTTCATGGAAATTGTCAAGCTCTATGGTTTGTTACTGTCTCTTATGAATAGCAACCATCAGAAAAACACTTCTGTTGTTCTCAAAGTTGGTATTATCAGCAACTTAATTAGAAGCCTTAGAATTAAATTTCATTTTCTGTATATACAGAATATAGAATATCTTTTGAAAAAGTTCTTTAATTCCTTGCTGTTAAGGCACACTTCCATTTCACTTCGATTTTTAGGAGTAGGAGCTTGAAATTTGACAGATATGTGCAAATAGAAAATATATTTTTATTTTCTCTCTAAAAATGTGTCCATTATAAACCTTATAAAAATCTAAGTTAACGTGTGATTAGATATATGCTATTTTGGGTACAAAATTACTGGAACTGGCTGGCTGTAGCAATCACAAAATTACAGACTAATTGAGGTTAGAAGGGACGTCTAGATACTAGCTGAAGACCCTTACAAAACAGGGTCAGCTAGAACAGCATCATGTCAGGTTTTGAGCATCTGTACATATGAACACTGCACATGGTCTCCATGCAGCCAGTTTCTGTATTCTGTTACCCTCGCACTAGAAAAGTTCTGTGTGTGTGTGTCTAAATGGAATTTCCTCTTTCAGTTTGTACCAATTGCCTCTTGTGATTTCAGTAGATACAACTAACAGTCTGGGTCTGTCATCTTTACTTCCTCCCACCAGGTACATGTCCGCATTGATAAGATCCTTCTGAGCCTTCTCTTCTCTGGGCTGAGCCCCAGCTTTCTCAGCCTCTCCTCGTACACCAGATGCTTCAAGTCCTTAATCATTTTTGCGGTGCTTTGCTGCACTCAGTCTTGTGTCCACATCTCTCTTGTACTGGGAAGCCCAGCACTGGGCACAGCACTCCAGTTGGTGTTTTACCAGTTCTGGGTGGAGGGGAAGGATCACCTCCCTCGACCTGCTGGTGATGTTCTTAATGCAGCCGAGGATGCCACTGGCCACCTTTGCTGCAAGGGTGCGTTGCTAGCCTATGCCAATTTGGTGTCCACCAAACCCTCAAGCCTGTTCTGCAAAGCTGCTCTGACCTTAGATCCTCAACATTAGATCAGGGCAGTACAGGGAAGGGGGAGACTGCATGCAGAGTAAGGCTGACCTGGGGAAGGCACCAGTCTCAGTGAGCTGGGGAGAAAGGAGCAGTGCAGCAGGGAGGCAGAACTGCAGGGGGTAGGAGGAATTCTGTTATGTGGGGAGCAGAGAAAGTGCTCAGGGTATGGGGACAAGGCAGTATGGAGCTATGGTGCATGCTTACAATGTTCCTGACTCAAATAATAAGTTACTGCAGTGGCATCTATGAAGTCCTGGACAAAATGCATGTTTCTTATAGATACTAATAGATAGTAGCCTATTACCACCAGTAGTTGTGTTAGCTGGGCATAAAGAGTAGATAACTATTCTGTGAACCTAAAAAAAAAAAAAAAAAAAAAAAAAAAAAAAGCACAATTCCTTTCAAAAATGCATAAATACCTGTCTTGATGGTAACCTGGTTTGAGACAAGGTGGTGTGGAAAGAATGACATGACTAGAACAGGAGTTTGAAAAGAAATGCAATTGTGGTAACTGATATTTGCATTTTTATCTAGAATAGAATACTCACATTTGCAAAACCACTATCTTTTCATTGAAATATCATTAACTGCCTGCCTTGCCATTTTTAAGAAAGTTGCTTTGTGAATAAAAGTTTTACATCCTCTTAATGCCTTAATAATATAATGGAAGTCTTAAATGAAGCTCTAGTAACAAACGTTAATTTCTCTCGTCCATTTTCCAGAGAAAACTAAAGCTTTTATATCATATTTACTAACATAAAAAATAATAAGTGTTGGATTTATCTAACTTCTCGTCCTCAGTGAACAGCTCCTAACTGTTTAACAACAGGAGTGAGCTTTTTTTTTCTCTCTGAGGAAAGTGTTTTACATAGTTATGGGCTTAATTATCCAGCAAGTCCCACTTAGTTGTGTGGTGACCTGTTTATTGATTGAAGTCACCAAAATATTAGAGAACTGGTTCTCATGCATTGTCTTAATATGGTTTCAGTCTATTTATTTTTCATGGCTGTTAAAAATCCCAATTTTAATACACTCATTTTGAAATCATTTCAGTATGTATTGAAAATAATAAAAGCATAGCAATTAAAATAATATGAATATAGTGTTTTTGTTAAGATTCTTGCATACTTGAATAAATTAAAAAACTTAGTAGGCACTTGGCTCATTTACTAAATCTCATAAATATAAAGGAAGCTAAATGTGATAAGCTTATTCTGAACTTACCAGTTGCAGAAATGAAACAGAAGTTGGGGATTCCACCTAGAATGTTAATGCAGGTGAGACAGTCACATGTCATGTACAGCTAAAATCCTCAGCATAGCTGCTTGGATGAGTTTTCTTTTAATCTACATTTGAATACACGTGACTAATGAGTAAAGCTGCTAAATATTTGAAAAAATATATATTTTTTGTGGCTTCTTTTGTAATATTTATGTTATTTTTCAGAATTCTTACAGCTTCATCGTGACGTTATTCTTTCTGCTGCATGACATCACACTAGTGACTATTACCACACTATGATGTTTTCAGTGTAGCCTAATTAAGTGAGCTCAACTTAATTTTAAACCTCAGGTAAACTTTGTGTATGTTTATATGAAATGGAGTTTTAAATTGAATTAACTTTCAGTTTCTGAATTCAAATACCAAATTTTAGGTTTAAAATCAATTTTTAGAAGAGCCTTTTATCTTAAACAAGTATTTAATACATTTTAGAAACCTGTATTATTGATGCCATAGATTGTACCCGATAAGACTTTGAGTGTTTTTGAGTGTCATATTCCCTTCATATTTCACTTTATCAATTGCCATTGGAATTAAAATATCTCCTGTGCATTATTATTCATTATCCAGTGACAGATACATACAAATGACTTACTTAGATTATAGTGTTTCTGCTTCTATTCTCTACCCCAATACTGAGTACATTAAATAAATTCATTAACGTATTCCTTTCAGTTTTAATGTGCTCATGCGGACCATGTATCTGCATCTTCCATAACACTTAAGGAAGTGTAGACCTAAATGATATTAGATAGACTGTTTTGAGCAGTCTTTTTATTTTAGTGGAACGTCTCTTGAGCGAGGAAGGAAAGCTTTTGACCATCCTGCTGAAAAGAGTCAGATTCTGACCTCTCCTTAAGAAACTGGGAATAATTGCATGTAAATCATAAATGCAGTGCTGAGAAGATCTGTGTCAGAATCTTAGAATTTTAATAGATGTTAAAAGAGAGCAGTGATTGATCATTAGTATTCTGTTAATTTTGAAAATGTATACCTAGAAAGTAAATAAGTCCCAACATATGCAAATAACATTATTGGTAAAAATTCAGTATGTTTGAATTCATTATATATTTTTAGAGTGTTGGTATGACTCATTCTACAGTGAACCTTGATGTTGAAGCTTAGAGGTTAGAAACAATTCAGAAGCCTCCTGTTTAAAACCTGAGTGTTAATAATCCAAAATTATCATGAGTGTACTTTGTTCTAAAACAATATGAAGGTTGTCAGCTCAGCTCCACTGAGACATCCAGAAATAATACTGATCCAAGTAGAAGCCTTCTTGTTGAAAAAGTAAAACAAACAGGGAAAAAAACACCACCACCACCAACAAAAACCACAAACATCATATGAGGTCACCTCTTTGTGAGCAACGAGAAAATATGATTTGCTGATTTTTACTTTTTATTTATTTTTTGTTGCTCTGGAAAAAAAAATCACCATTTCTTTTAAAATAAATTAATACCTTAGTCCATTCAAGGAAACTAGGACATGCAAGAGGTCTGTGTTCTTTGTGAGTTGTTTGAGCATATTGTACTAATCAGAGTGCATTTCTTTACTTAATTTACTGATGTGATTTAAATTTACCTGATTAGTTGAATGCCAGTAGATGGAAAACTGTCAAATTGTACTTCTGTGAACATGAAGCTATTTTTAGGTGTTTTTTAGCTGCTGCGTTTTCTTTCAGAGTGGAGCTGTACGATTACTGATATATTTCTGGAAAATCAAAAAAATGGCCATTACCATAAATTAAGATAGATATGGTTAATATTAAATACAGGCTTTTATCTATGATTTTTTAAACTAAATACAGTTGTACATAGTTGTTTTTTTTAAATGAATGGATGGTTTTAAAAGTCACTTTTTGTTTACATGCTATAGATAAGGTTTAAAATGAACAAAAGGCAACACAACAGGAAACATATGCTATAGTGGTTAGTTCACACCTGCTAACTGCCTTGAATAGGTTTACAGATAACATCAGACATGGAATGAATTCATTGTTTAAACCAATGAAACTCTTTGTACAAAATCTGACCCTTCACAGCCCTCTCTTTGTGAGGGTACTGCTTAAACTCATCCTGCTTTTGAAAAATGATTCGTGCTATGGGCGTAGCTTTCTTAAGAAAAGACAACCTTAAGTTAAAGGAATTTTATCACAGCTCACACTGTGTCTAATGTAACAAAACTAAAACTGTAGAAAACAAAACACTTGACTTGAGTGGCGTAGTGGAGCGTTGATTCTGTAATTTACCTTTTGGTTCTGCTTACATACAGAGCTTTCACACCAGTTTTCACCGCCTGTTTTCTCAGCTAAGCTTCATCTCCTTCACATTCTTTCTGGAGTTGTCGTTAGCTCAAGTTTTGTTGATGGGACTTAGCATGTGTCAGAGCAAAATTGGGATTTTATATTCTTTTCCAGAAAGGTCCAAAACCTTTATCATATACAAGTGCACTGAAGTCAGGGAACGCCCATGTTTTGTTCTTGATGAACAGAGAGCAATCTGACCACGCTCTGTTGGCTCAGTAGATGATAGTAAGACGATATGAAATGGAAATGGTTTATAACTCATAACTGGATTTCTTTGTGCAATCCTTCTCAACATTTCGCACTAACCACCTCCGGGAACAGGACACCAGATTTGGTGGGCCACTGATCGTAACTGCTCTGGTAATTCTTATATCTGTAGTGTTGATTCAGACAGTCTGTGCCTTGCAATGTTTCCCTGGCATTAGGGCTCTGTCGGATGTGTGGCCAGGGTTTGTGAACCAGCCAGCTGATGCTGTGGCTGCCGCCAGTCCCGCGATGGACCTTGCAGTCCTCAAGATGCTGTGCGTGATCCACTCGTGAATCAACTCCTCAACTACCCACTGCAGTTTTCAGCCTGGCATACTGAGGTAAACCAGTCCCAGTTTTTGGTTTATTCTGGTCAGGCTGAAAACTGAAGGTTCAGGAGTTCATTGCTAATCTGATTGGATGTCTCTGTGGAGGGAGCAGCGTCTGTCACGAAGGGAGTTGTGTGCAACTAGGGTAATAAGTGATTTAGCTGTTGGTTTGATTTCAGTCTCCCTCAGTGTCTGCACCTACATACACCATTACTGGATTTCTGTGTCGTTTTACTCACCGATGGCCTCCTTATTTCCAGTAACGTGCAAAATGTAAAGCTTCCCTCCTCGGTTTCTGCTTTCATGCACTGCAGTGCTCTAAGCAGTAAGCACAGATCGCCACATCCACAGTGTAACTAAACACTGAGAGCTAAGTGTTATGGTGCTGTTTATACCTCATCAGGGCAGAAAGAGTTTTACTGTGGTATATAACATCTGGTTTTATACTATTTTGGCATGTAATTTTTTTAACTTCAGGATGCTCATTTTTAGTTACAACATGATATTGAAATCCTCATTCAAAAAAAAGTATTTTTAATCTTAGTTATTTCTGTAACTGGTTTTGGTGTTTTAGTTTAGAAATGCTGATGCTTCTTAGGGGAGAAATAGTACATAGAGTTTGAGATAGCAATTCATATTATTTCACCTATCGCAAATAAACTGACAAACTAGTCACATGTAATTTAATGCTGACAGATACTGTATATTGTGGCAGAGAACAATAAACACAATATAAATAAAATGAATAGTATTGAATAAGAGGGCTTGAAAAGGAATCCTGGATTAATAGTCTATTTTTAGTAAATACCATTCTGTAAAAACAATTACCAAAAGCAAACAATCTTAAAAACAATGATAAGATAACTAACCTGGCTAGACTTTTTAATGCCCTCTGTTAAGAATTGTACTCAAATATTTGTGGCATTACTTAGTACAAACTGTAGTGTTTTTTAAAGATAAAAAGAAAAATTAACGTTCTAAGAATCAGTACTACTGTTTTTCTTAATTACTCTTGATCTGCTTGTAATGTAACTTACCAAACAAAAATGCAATTCTATATCTCTTTTAAAATTGTTGTTACTGTAAAAACAGCTTTAGAAATAGTTTTGTAAAAACTATTTTTGATTTTAAAATAATAATAATGCTCTTTGATTAATGACATATCAAAGTATCATCATCATATAGATGGGGTAGATTTATAGTAAGACTAAGCGGTTTTTGTTCTATGAAATCATAAACGTTGGTCTTTACAGGGATGCTAACAACTCATGGCAAAGTGAGTGAAAATTGAGCACTGCCAATAAGTGGTGGAATCAGATTGCTTGGTTTTAATTTTTATAAAGTAATTTCATACGATAGGGAAAGCCACTGTTTTGTAAAGCAAATTATCTAATCCTTGATGATTAACTACATTCAGCGTGGTAACTCTTTCTCTGAACCATTTTAATTACTGTTGTGAAGAAAACTGAATGCACCAGTTACTGTACGAATGTAACTGCTCTTAAAATCCTGTCCCTGGAGTCTGAAGCACCTGGAGGAGCAGAATAATCCTGTTGCATAATTTGATAGTCGTTGTTGCTTTGTTGTTATGCCCTATTTAGTTTTTTTATTATTATTTTTAGCTGTAGTTTTTCTGGGTAGGTATTTAAAGACTTTTGAACTTACTGTTTTATGTATAAATGAACATACACTCTTCTCATACTAGGAAGGCAGTCCAGTAGCTAACTTGATGCATCTGTGTATCCAAAGAGCGACAGTTTAATATATTATTGTGGTTTTCTTTAAGGTATTTACTATTATGCTTTTATTTTCTTGAATTTTAGCAATGTTTTGTAAGCACTGACAGCTTTATGGTAATCTTAAAAATGAAACATTAATTACACAGAAAAGTATTAATTTTAGTCAACTATTGCCTAATTTTTCTAAAGAGAAATGCATTTCAAAGGATAAGAGATCTGGACCAATGTTGTTACTGATATTCCTTGTAAAGAGTTTTGCCTGAAATTACGAATCAGTATGGTTACTTTTTTTTCCATTGCTCTTTTAATTTGTCTTTATTAAATGTGATTAGATGTAGCTGTAATATTAGAGAATTAACACCATATAAGTATGGCCTGTATTATAAAAAGTAGCAAGTAATTCATTGGTTACTGTAGGTATTTAAGGAGACTTCTGCCTTCTAAAGAGACATACTTTCAATGGACAAAAATCCTTTTTGTCGTGTTTTTAGTAAACTGACTTTAGTGAGTCTAAATCAATAGCAGGTTTTTGAAACCAGCCAGACAGCATATGACATCTATGGCTAATGTCACCTGCTGCCATCGCCTGTTCCTTCTCACCTGCTGCTCTTTCCTGCTGTTACTTGACTTTCAGAGGAAGCTAAGGTTGGTGGAACACAATTAAAAGAAGCAAGTTTTGATTGATAGATATTTAGGTACATTTCTTTAGTTAAAACCTTACCTTATTTTGTGAAGTTTGGTCTTTATTTCTGAAAAAGCAGTTGGAACTTTTAGCTCCTAGGGGCTGGTTGTGCATCCATTTCTGTATAAAGGACATCAAATTAATGAAAATAAGGTCCTTTTTTAATACTGTACATTGTTCTCTTTTTTCCTTTCATGTGTTTTTTTAATTATTTTTCTTCTGATTACAGCCCATAGTTACAGAGCATTCAGTAGCGGTGGGTGACAGTCATAAATCTTTACAGTAGATTTCTGTAGCCTTGGCTGCCTGCTGGCACAATTACCAGCTTAAAACCAACTATGGAATTTGACAATTCGGAGGAGGTTTTTACAAAAATCAAGATTTTAAGGAGATATTCTTAGCACTTGTAACTCAGTCTTCTCAAAGTCAAGGGGCTGTGGTATCTGAAAGCATCTGATAAGCTTTTCCTTTCAAACTGTATTTAAATAATATTGAAAAAAGATTGTTTTGGTAATGTAACAAAGCAGTTATGTTAATACACTAAGTACTACACTTTGTGTGCAACTGAAATCATGAGGGCTTCAATTGTTGATTGCTTGTCATTATATCATTTTACTGCAGTTATTAATAACTGTATATGGTAATACTGATAAATATCTGTACTCTAGAGCACAGCAAACAGCATTTTGCGTTTTATCATACCACACTAAGAAGATCTCTTTGTGCAAGTAATAAGTTGGGAAGCAGTTTCCCACCATTCTTTCCTGCCACACCCAGAGTTCTTCTCCTGTCGTGTATGGCAGAGTATTTTCTTCTGTATGCCCTTCTTAACTGATTTTGGCTTTAACTTGAATTTTGTGGCAGACTTCATTATCTATTCAACTACTATCTTCTCTGTGTTCTTTTTCTTCACAGGAGCATAAAACATGGCTGAGTCAAGAACCTCACGGGCTGGCATTTAACTGTGAACTCTACTTTCCACCTGTCTCTATTTCTATTTGAAAATTACAGACTTGTGTTTCAACTTTTTCTTATTATTTATGCAGGCAGGTCTGGGTTTTGGCTGTGTCAAAAGTTCTTGAAATACCCAGTTTTCTTCATACAATTGTCTGATATATGCATATATTTAGAGTACATAATATATTAATTGATACTCTGGCAATCCTGCTGGAGGGAAAGCATTAAAGGACTGCCAGGAGGATTTAATGGTGATGTTGACTGTGGCAGAAAGTAAAATTCTTGTGTATCCTTTCTAAAAATAGTAGCTGAGTACTGCACTACTTGAGTACCTGAGATTGTGTTTCACGCCATTCTTTATAGAAATATAAAAGAAATTGCAGTTCTAGTTATGATGTCATTGATTTAGATTACAAGCCTTAGAATAGTATTTTGAAGTAGTTGGCAGATAACTGTATCTGAATTTTATTTCAGTGTGATTTTAATAATTAATGTAGCAATCAATAGAGTATACTTTCACAGAGATGATTGATTGAAGTATCCTTTAATTGCAGCCTTTAATTAGAATTGATGGCTCACCATTCTAGCTCTTGTCTATTATATTAATAATTACATAACTGATTTACTTCCATTTTAATTTTGACCCATTGGGGAGCTATGTGGCTCAAATCCACATCCTTACAAATGAAGGTGATTAGTTAACAGTGATGATGTGGCATTACCTCTTGCATATAGGTGCAAACATATATGTATGTAAACTGTACTTAATAGTGTAATTCCATTTAATCGTGTCCTATCCAATTACTCATTTTAGGGGGAGTAAAGGAGCAATGACACTTACTGGACTGTTTTCCCACTTTATTTGCCCTGTTATTGTTATGCTAAATACTTCTTAGTCAGAGAATGGCAGTAGAATTTTATAGTGGTAGTTGCAAAAATGCCTGATGGTTGCTATGAAAAGACTTAAGATGTTAATGTTGTCAAATGTTTTAAAAAAAAAAAAAAATCCTTCAAGCTCTTTGTGCATGTTTTTTTCTTCTTTTTTTAATTAGGTTACTCATAGCAGAGCTTTAAAGGATTATAGACAGCAGCTCATTTTTTACTTACAAAATACTTTGAGATAAGTGTGTATGTAGCTATACATATTTATATAAAAATATCTTCCTTCCCCATGGACAAAGGAAAGCCTTACATTCATCATTTTTATTTTTGATTGTCCTACTTTCTTTTCCACATCCATTTGCTTTAATAATCCTCCAAAATCTAAAGAATATGATGTTCCTTTTTGGCACTTAAAGAAAAATTATCCAATGTAAATGCTATGGTGGATTTACAATGAACTGTAGTTTGCTGTTTTTTCATGCCCTCCAGGTAACTGGTTAGTTAAGATACTGTAGTGTTTATTAGCAAAGTTAGTGTTATCTTGCATATAATGTAAGCAGAAAAGTTAGTTCTAAATCATGGGCTGTCTTAAGCAAGTGTTGTCTCTGGGTATACCAGCATATGATTAGATTACAGATGAATTTTAGAGTTGAAGTGTCTTTGTCTCGTATGTTAAAAAGATACAGAACGAGCACATTCCCCAAACTATGAGCTAGTCTCATTGGAGATAATGTTTGAGTTCTAAAGATTTATCCTGTTGGGTTCCCTGAGAGTTGCCTTTATTTAATCTTGGCTGTTCAGCCACACAGCATTGTTTAGAACATAAACCATAAGGATTTGAATAACAATTGACTTAGAAGATACTCTTGAGTAAGTTGTGGAGAAGTCTTGATTATTTCAATGTGGATATGCATGTCTGTGTGTCAACCCAGTTGGTGAAGGAAGATCATTTTGCGTTACTTTCTGAGTGGTAATCATTTTGGAAATCGGAAATACGCTTTTCGTAGGAGCCTTGCGTGTCATATATTGTAGGTTGTATACATTAGGTAATTCAGCAAGATTCAAATTTGTGCTCAGCAATAATGATCTCTAATCTTCACTAGCACATGAGATCTCTGCACGTTACAATTTCTTGCGAAGTCTTTTTATCTGATAGTAGTTAAATGTTGCTTGACAGTATCCCAAATGAGCATCAATCATTAGATTAATTTACATGCTACCTCTCTAACCACCTTGCAGTGACTGCATCAGAGAAATATCTTGAAGGGATTTCCTTTAGAATATAGAGTCAGCTTTGAATGAAATGCAATTGTAACAGGACACAGTGATTCCATGTATACCCTACTTCAAAAAATTTCACCTATTTGAGCTTGTGGCCTCCACGGCATTGTTACACAGCAATATAGTTTTAGGCATTCTGCTATTAAGATACCATTTTTCTAAACTAGCTGTTTACCCCACAGTCTTTTCCAGTCTTTCCACATTTATTGCATTGTACATCTGGTGCTACTGAAAGAAGTCCCCAGGGTGACTGCAAGAAAAAGGTGAAACTGCATTTGAAAGGAGCCTCTGCCTGCTTTAGAAAGCTTCAAGCTTTTTCTTACTCAAATTTCTTGAGAATGATTTTTGTAGAGTATTATGTCACTGGTTAGATCTGTAAGGAAAAAAAGTAGAACTCCTCTGTAAGATCACAAAAACTGGGCAATTATGTCTTTTGGGAGTCTTGCCCTGCTTTAAGAAACACTGCCTTCCAAGGGTAATTTTTTTTTTTAATTTAAGAGAAAGATTTCACTCAAAAAAAAAAAAGGAAAAGGAATGAAAAAAACACAGTCTGTTTCTTGTCTCATCATTTTTAGGTCTTTGTAGAGGACTGATACCTTGTTGTTCTTTGTACTGCCTGTTAGAAAATAAATTTTTCTTTAGTATGGTTGTACTTAGGACAAAATATTAAAGAGCTACTAGGAATGAAACACTATAGCTGCTGTGCACATGTGGAAACTTCTACCACCAAGAAAGAGAACCAATGGTAATGTGATCCCATTTCTATCATCTTTCCGTAAATGTCTTCATTGGTATCATTTGATCATCTTGACACTTTGTAGTATAAGCTTAGTAGCCATGATTTTTAGGGTCTCACCTAACAGTAGAACATTGGAATTCAGCTGCAGGAATTAAGCTTTGGCACTATTTTAGAGTTTCTGGACTCTCTCTTTGTCTGCCGTTTACACACTGTCCGTTTATAGCCCTTTCCTGTCGCAGTCCTATCAAACAGAATCCTAGTTAAAGTAGTGACTTATAGCACAAGTACACAGCTGTCCCATCAAATCAGTGAAGAATATATTTCGTGTTGGTATCTGTAACTTTGACATAGATGAGTTCTGTAGATTTTATATGTTGATAAAATTTGCTTTAGATATATTAGAAGGCATTTCAATAATGAGTAAGTAACACCACTTTATAATTCTGGTTTGATTTGCTGATAGATTTATTTAAATAAATTAAAATAAAATAGCAGTGTTGAGTTGCACCTGAGCCAACACAGAATAAAGTCTATAATGCCAACCTCAAAGACTCTTGACTGGGTCATCACTGATGATATATTCTAATTATGTATGTGAGGAGCAAACATTACAATAATAATCAAATACTGATACATAATCTGCAATGCTAACCTGGTGCAAGCTCAGGTGGAATGCTATGTATAATTGGTTTGGTTTGATTTTAAACTTGGAAGAAAGTTAATGAGTAAAAGTATTTCTAATATAAAGTAGCACTGATTCTGTTATAATTTAATCATTTTAAAAGTTCAGGAAAGTGGCTTTTCAAATTTAATCTTACAACTTCTGTAGCTGTGATGATTGCTTATAAATGAACAGCTGCATCTTCATTGCCACAGGCTTAAATTAAAGTCCCAAAGTCCCATAGGTTTTGAATTCCATAGCACGTTAGCAAGAAACCCACAAATATAGAAAGGCTCATGTTCTGAGACTGAGCACAATCCATGTAATATTCATGATTAGAAAGACAAACAAAATATACCCTTACACCAAATGCTGCAGTGAAAATCACTGTAAAAAATAAAATTTAAAAAAAAGGTTTACCATAATTATTGAGATGGTGTGACTATTATATCCTTATTTTTCATTTAAAAACTTAAATTTCGGATGAAATTTTTCCATCAGTTTTGTTTCTCACAATTTAGTCATTCAAGTTTAGGTAGCCCCCATTGTTTATGATGCTTTTTTCCCAATTTTTTTTCAATTTAGGGTTGATTTATGAACTCCGTTACTTCTTACCATTTGCACATGTATAAACGCTGCAGTTATTCCTTTCTACTTTTATTTCTATCATTTTAGTAGCTTAATCATATCCAGAATCCCGCAGTGAGAAGTATATTTTCTTAGAAGTGGTACAAATAGCTGTGAAAAATGCAGTGACTGGTAGGAACCTGGGAAGGGGAATGATCATGATCTCATAGTTCTTGATCACAAAACAAAACTGTCATGAGTGTAATTGAGAGTGATCTTGGTATCAGGATGTGTTGGGACACTCAAAAAATTCCACCATGTACCTCCATCAGGAAAGGCAAATTAAATACATGGGAATGAGGTCGTCAGAAAATCTTCAGTTTCCTATAGAAGTTAATATGTATTTTCTACATCTGACACAGTAGCTTAGTGCCCAGTATTTGTTTACTCTCCTGATGCCTCTGCAAAGCAGTTTGGAATCTTTTGCTAACACGAACCATGTTTGACAAAGAGTTGAGGATCTCACAGATAATTATCTTCTTACACGTTTTGTAAAGATAGGCATCTGTGGACTGGTAAACGATGCTATGAAGGCCCTTACTGAAGGAGGGCACCAGCATATGCCTCTATTTGCAGTTCCCAGAAAATCAACAACTCAGGGAAAAGCTTCACTCAGCCTGTACTTTCTTACATTCCTAGATAGAAAGATGCAAATCTGTAGGGAAATAGGCTTTAGTAATCTAGTTTCATGAAATTAATTGGATATTTTGTTGTTTTTATTGTGATCTTGATCTTGATTTTTCTCAGGAGTGGGAATATAAAATTTCTTATTTATCCAGTGCTAAAATAAATTTCAGAACAAATAGGATTATTTTTTTTTTTACTCCCATTCCAGGACATTTTGTTGATTTTCTAGAGAGAAGCCTAAAACTAGGTTTGGAGGAAAGCAGGTAGATTTTAAAACATGATATAGCATACTCAGTCAATAACAGTATTAGAAACAGTCCCCTTGCAGTCTCTAAGCTGTGAAAATGGATGTTTCCATTTACAAGTATTCTGTTACAACTGAAGCATAGTTCAGGAAGTGACTTGCTCCCAGTAGGTACAAATTCAAGTAACAGGAATGAATCTTGCTGCATGTAGCTGTAGCTATGTTCCAAAGCAATACAAGGTATCAGTGGAAAGTTTTTACTTTGTTTATGCTTTTTCTGGCCATGAACTAGAACTGCAAACTTTTTAATTCTAGACTAAATTAAATACTTCTTGCTAGGTTTTAACCTGAACATGATTCTTCATTTATAATTGTTTGTAGTTGAAACTGTTTCAGTTCAGCGAGCTATACCTTAAATTACTTCGTGTATACCTGCTCCCTGACAAATGCTAAACATACTTCAAATACCTGTATCAAAAAGGCGTGAAATGTGGTCATTCTTATATGCAATCAATTTTGTTTTAAAAATTTTGAATGAAAAAGTTAAGCAGCGTTTACTTCAGGGAATAATTATTTTGACTCTGTTCGGAGCAAAATGGTCAGAATGAATTACTGACTAATAAGTGTTCTGCCAGGGTAGTTATTTGAGTGATGCCACTTCTGCCTTTTCCTCAACTTTTACTGTTCCCAGTTGCTTGCCCTGTCAGAGGTAATTAATCTCAACCTATATCAGATGTAGCTTATCTACTTTAATCGTAAGTAATACTAGTTAAGGGTTACTAAATTTCAACTGCCAGTGCCTTGAATGTACAAATTTTAAAATTAGTCTTCCCATTCCATTTATTTTAATACAACACTTTTCACATTCTGAAAATTTCACTTTTTCTCTATTTTAGAAAATAAAAAGATAACTTTTACTTGCACTTCAAATGTGTTCTTGAAAAATGCACCCTGTTAACATTTCAATAACATTCCATTAATTACTTTATCAAGCCATCATAATGCACTTTTCTACAGATTAGCATCTTGTAGATCATCATAGAATCATAGAATGTCTTCGGTTGGAAGGGACCTTAAAGATCATCTAACTCCAGCTCCCCTGCCATAGGCAGGGATACGACCCACTAGATCAGGTTGGCCAGTGCCCCATCCAGCCTGGCCTTGAACACCTCAGGAATGGGCCATCCACAGCTTCTCTTGGCAACCTATTAAAGTACTTCACTACCCTCAGAGTGAAGAATTTCCTCCTCATGTCTAGTCTAAATCTATCCTCTTTTCCTCTTTTAGTTTAAGACCATTCCCCGTTGTCCTATCATCATGTACCCGAGTTAAAGGGTTCTTCTCCATCGTTTTTATAATCCCCCTTTAAGTATTGAAAGACTGCAATGAGGTCTCCCCAGAGCCTTCTCTACTCCGGGCTGAACATCCCCAGCTCTCTCAGGCTCTCTGGAGAGGTGCTCCCGCCCTCTGATCATTTTTGTAGCCCTCCTCTGGACTTGGTCCACATCTTTCTTGTGCTGGGGGCCACAGACCTGGATGCAGCACTCCAACTGGGGCCTCACAAGGGCAAAGCAGAGGGGAACAATCACCTCCCGCGACCTGCTGGCCACTCCTCTGTTGATGCAGCCCAGGATTCAGTTGGCCTTCTGGGCTGCAAGCGTGCACTGCTGGCTTATGTTGAGCCTTTCATCCACCAGAACCCTCAAGTCCTTCTCTGCAGGGCTGTTCTCAATGAGTTCTTCGCCCGATCTGTGCTCATGTCGGGGATTGCTCCGACCCAGGTGCAGCACCTTGCATTTGGACTTGTTGAACCTCGTGCAGTTCACGTGGGCCCACTTCTCCAGCCTGTCCAGGTCCCTTTGGATGGCATCTCTTCCTTCTTTGGTATCAAACGCATCACTCAGCTTGGTGTCATCTGCAAATGTGCTGAGGGTGCACTCAATCCCATCATCTGTGACATCAATGAAGATATTGAAAAGAACTGGTCCCAAGACAGGCCTCTGAGGGACATGGCCCATCACAAGTCTCCAGCTGGACATAGAACCATTGAGCACTACTTTCTGGGTGTGGCCATCAAGCTAATTCCTTACCCACCGATGGTCCACCTTTCAAATCCATGTCTTTCGAATTTAGAAATTAGGGTGTCATGTGGTACCATTTCAAAGGCCTTGCAGAAGTCCATCAGTCTGTCCCTTAGACTGACTGATGACATCAGTCAGTCTTCCTTTGTTGGCTGATGCAGTTACTGCATCATAGAAGGCCACCAGACTAGTCAGGCACGATTTGCCCTTGGTGAAGCCATGCTGGCTGTCCTGATCACCTCCTTGTCCTGCCTGTGCTTTAGCATTGCTTCCAGGAGGATTTGTTCCACAATCTGCCCAGGCACAGAAGTCAGGCTCACCGGTCTGTAGTTCCTTGGGTCTTCCGTTCTACGCTTTTTAAAAGTGGGAGTGATCTTTCCCTTTTTCCAGTCACTGGGGATTTCACCTGACTGCCATGATTTTTCAAATGTGTTGGAGAGTGGCTTGTGGAGGTTGTCTGCTTGCTTTTTAAGAAAAAGTTCTGTTGGTGGTGGTTTTTCTTTTCCTCTGAGACGTGTTTTGGCTGATAAGATTTTTAAAATTTCAGAGGTAAGAATTGTAAGCCACTGGTTAGGCATGGAATGTGCCCTTGAAGTTTGTGGGAGAGATATGAAGAAAAAACTGTTTAACTTCATTTGTAATTTTTGTTTTATAAAATACAAATAAGTGGCATGAAAAATAAAAATGAAATTGTTGTGTCATACAGAAGATGCATATTTTATATTATTTTGCTAAAAGGAGATGTGAGGAAGTAACTTGGTGAATAATGAATTATGAAAGCTTAAGACTCAACAAGAAATTAGGTTTTGAGGCAAGAAAAAGTCATTATCTTCATTGATGACAGGTGATGTTGAAGGAGAAAAGAAGGGGCAGAGGACTGTTATGCTATCCACCCCTCAGGTGTATAAATGCTTTGCATCATTTTCACACGTGTTCATCTTTTATATATATATATATATATATATATATATATATATAATAAAGCATATATTTCTATCTTGGGTTCACTTGGCTTGCTAATGCGTGTGAAAAATTGAACTTGATCTGGATTAATAACGCCATCTGAAACTGTCACAATTTTAGAAGTAGTATAAGAGGATCACCACCTACTCTGAGGCAGTTGTTTTGGGTGGGGGTAGGAGATCATGTGGTTTCAGGAGTGTATCTCACTGGCCAGTGTAGTCTCACTGTAGGAGTGGTGCCTGCCCTAAGACACTAAGTTCTGTGATAGAAGCAGTAGTAACAAGTGATGTGGGAGGTTTAGGATGGTGATGGTATTGTCTCTTCCCTCAGAATGACTAGGCTGAGGGAAGAGCCAATTCCCAACACATGCATGAGTAAGGCTTCCCTGCTACTGAATTAAAGAAGCTAGACAAGCATCACTGCTTTAGAGTTGGGGAAGGAAACAGACATGATTGCTGAGGGCTGGGCTGTTCCTTGTGCAGAATTCATACAGCAAAATAATACAGAGTAAGTACCGTTCTCAAAGTTCATTTTCTGATTTATAGGTCTGCTGCCTTTTATATAGAAAAGCACAGGCACACATAGAAAGAAGAGAATTTTATGTGCATTCTTACCAGCAGAGAGTCTGCCTTTTAGAGGTCAGCTTGTCTTTTCTCCTTGCCTATTCAGGAGAAGTGTTGGGGTTCTCAGTGAAATTTATCTTGCGTTACTGCATGGCAGGGCCATAGGGGAGTATCTGAGAATCAGCAGCTTACACAGGTCCATCAGAAGTTCCAACTCATAGGGAAGCTCCCTGCAAGAAGAGCAGTGGGAAAACTGCTGCCTTGGAGTCACCTGAGACTCAGGTTCCTTCTTTTCCCCACTGGTACCTGAGGAGTTTTTATGCACAGGATTCTCAGCTTATGATTTAATTTAGGGGAAGATTTATTCTTTGGGCATTTCTATAGTCATTTTGTTTCAGCTATCTTTATATCATGCTATTTTACACAGGTTGTTTGTGCTTTTAGGCAGACACAACTTGAATTCACGTAGTTGTAATATTCTCCTTGCAAAGTGAAGGTAAATGTTTCCTCAGTCTTCCAGGGAAGGTTTTCTAACCACAATGTTAGTGTGCGATCATATTTGATCATCCTCACCTTTTATTATTTTTTATTATCAGTCACTTATTAACCTGACAGTCTCCATCAGAGACAGTACCGTGTATGGTTTCATGTTAGAAATAATTCTTATATTTAGCTGATCAAGATCTCTCCAGTTTGATATACTGGAAGATCAGCAAGTGTCTGCTAGGTAAATAATAAGCACATTTAAGTATGTTAAAAGATTTCTATGTTAGGCTATATAGAAAATCCTAAATCAGAACCTGCCAGAAAAATCTGCCTTTCAGTTTCAAAAAAGGAAGTTACAGGATTTCCATTTTAAAAGAGGGAAAGAAGAAGAAGAAAAAAAAAAAAAAAGCTCAGTCCTAAAATAGTCTTAGGATTTTGATGTAATGCAAGAAAATGTATGATTTTAAGGCTATCTAGAATCTGGTGTTTTATTTATCTGCTTATGCTTATCTGCTTCATTCAGAACAGAAATGTGGAGAATGATGAAACCTAATTAGAGTATATTCAGTCCATGTTCTTATTTTGTAATCAGATTTCTGTTGGAGACATTGCCTATGGAGTTTCAGTGACTTCAATGGCAATATCCGTAGATTTAAGGATCTGATAATGACATTGTGGCTGTTAACGTTTTGACTGCACACATTCCAGATGAATTCTGACACCATTCTGTTTTTGAATGGGATTGCTTTGGCCTTCTGGTCAAAATTGTAGGAAAAAACATCTTATTTTCAGCCCTGCTCTTGATCAGAGAAATAGCATGAGCTAGTTGTCTAGATTCCGTCAAATCTACTAATCTAGCGCTGAAATGTGATAGTATTTCTAAATAATGAATTGTGGCATTATTTGTTTGAAAATAAGAGTTGAGAATACTTGTAACATGATTAACCCATAAAAAAGGTTCCTGTGTAGACATGGCTGTAGTACTAGTAGAAGACCTTTTGTTCACTTAAAACTATAATATAAA
Organism: Cygnus atratus; assembly: GCF_013377495.2. Classification (NCBI taxonomy): domain Eukaryota; kingdom Metazoa; phylum Chordata; class Aves; order Anseriformes; family Anatidae; genus Cygnus; species Cygnus atratus. Next base: position 23,269,264 of record NC_066366.1, read on the forward strand.
ACTATAATATTTCTGAGAGTGAATGGGTACGGAAGAAGGTAAAGTTTACAACCCTCTTCAACATCTTTTTTTTCTGTGTAGTTTTTATAACAGAACATGACAAAAAAAAATCAGCAAGATCTTTAGCTCATCAGTACTAAGTTTGCCAAGGCCATAATATCTACCTTGACTACTGAAAAAGTAATTTTGTACAAGAATGAAAATAGTTCAGCAAATATATTTAAAGCAGGAATTTTTGAGTGCTGAGGATAAAATAATATATAGCTGTTTGATGGATATATAAATAAAAAGCAGCTTTTCATCCACAATTTCAGAAAGTTAAATTTAGGGAGATATAACATTCATGGGGAAAAAAAAAAAAAGACATGCTATAACAGGGTTACAATCTGGAAGCCAGGAAGGAAAACAAAAATAATTGTAGTGTACTGAATGCTTGGGCAGTAGTCCTACCTGTTAATCCATATAAACCCTGGATTAGAAACCCATTACTGGGGAGCAATGAATTGAATTTAATATGCAACAGCAAAGTTGCGTGTCTTTGTGTTTTCACACATTTGAATATGCATGTTGATATGTGTGTTGTAATGACCTCATCAAAATGGGAGTTCATCCTGCTTTTCACATTTTTTTCCTACTCTGAAAACATAAATCCATGTGCATTGCTGTCTCCTATATTTCTGGACTGCGATGTAGAATAATCCATACAATACAGTTGCTATGTATTGTATGTCCTTCTCCACATTTTACCCTTACATGGAATGACCTTTTTTTCTGTGGAGTTAATCTTTAACACTATGGATAAAGTCAGTTTCTTGCAGGATCATGAATTAAATTAAAAAGGATTCAACAGTAATAAGTATACTGTTAAAAATTTGTTTCCATGTTCACTTAAATTTTTGCTTTCAAGTATATTTAAAACATACCTATAACTACCGGTATTTTATAGTGCACAAGTATTGAGAAATTTCTTTCTTGAATTAGAATCTCTAATCTAAATTTGCGGTATAGTTCATTTACTTGAAATGTGGTATTTACTTCTTCCAAACAGATACATAGTAATGAATATATTTGGCGATTGTATTTCTTGAGCAACTGGCCGTATCTAGAAAGATTTTCCAAAGCTTTTCACAGGCTTTTAAACTATGAAACCTGAGAAATATTTTTGAGGAGAAAAACTCCCTTAGTGATTTGAACTGTTATCACTCTATAAGATGCATCAATTCCTACAATTTCTTAAAGTATATTTTACTGTTTAAATTGGTGTTTTTTTTCCTTCTTTTAGTAATTGTATGTGTAGGAGTCACTATTAACAAAGGTTCATATTACTATAGCGTAGCATGAAAGCTGTAATTGCCAACAGAACATTGCTTTGCATGAAAAATATTCTTAAGTGCTTTTGTTGATTGGAAAATTCATTCCAGATACATTGAAAAACACATGTAATTTTTTCTTTCTGTTCTGAGAGATATATTCTATATCTGTTCCAAAAATAAGGTCAACTCTTTTTTTCTGCAGCAAATTTGGTGTTGTGGGGGTATTTGGTATTCTTGCTTTTTAATGATTTTGACAGCCTTTATTTCTCAGACACCTTCACATTTTCATCAAGCTTAGATATTTTTTATTAACTTCATTTATTTAGATGCTTACTGTTCACTGATATCATTAAAAATGTTAACTCTGCAAAATTCTACGCACCATGATAATCTTAAAAGTATATGAATAATCAAATTATTACGTCACCTTATTAGAAAATAGATCTATATATACTTTAATGCCAAGCCTATCTCATTTTGAAGAAGTGCTTATATGAGCTGGAAGAATATTGCTGTCTGTCAACCACTGTTAAAAATACAGAAGGAAAGGGATCAGGAGATTCTCATCTTAGCAGAGAATATAACATAACTGGAAGACCCTCACCTGTTGTGTTTTTTTTGTTTTTTGTTTTTTTTTAAATAGATGGAACATTTAAATAGCAAGAAGTATATTTCATATTCTGTTAAAATGTGTTATTTTTGATTCTCCTTGTGTATTTCGTTATTTTTTTTCTTGAGGACCTATAGCAAATATGTTCACTTTCCGATCAAAGGGAGCTGAAGATGACAGTTCATTTAGCCTGTTTACCTTAACAATTTGGGAAGTAGGAGGAAAAATTCATAGGAGGTTGTTTCCCCAGATACTTTTGAGGAAGTTTTTCTTTGACACAAAATTTCAGCTAAATCTAAACAAATTAAAAATAATCTTCTTTATCTCTTTGTAACTGCTTTTACTATTACTTATTTTGACCAAAACAATACAAGATATTTAATTTGGGTTGAAAATTTTGTGATCGAGTCAAGTGGGGTTTGATTTTGTTTGAACAGTAGAGCTTTTATTTTCTAGAAACGTGCTTGCTTCCCAAAGTATAATTAGGCTGTGCTCCCTCTCACTGCTTTCTCTCTGTTAGTTAAATGAAAAACAATCAATCCTTCATAATACTGTAGAAAGAAAAAAAGTCTGCCTTTACCTGTTTTGAGTGAATTTCATAAGCTTTTGCAAGTGGAATCTACAGTTGTTTCATGAATAAATCTTAGACAAAAGGAGTTATAATCCCTTGTTTTCTGTTTTACACAGAACAGTATAGTATTAATAATTCCTCATCTCCCTCTGTATATTTTTTTTAAATCAACATCAAATCCTTAGCTGATATACAACAAAACGGATTTTGTTCAAGGGATTGTTTGCTTTCAAGATGACTCATTATCCCCTCTAAACCTTTATTAATTGTGAGGTTTGTGTTTTATTCTTAAAAAAAAAAAAATCTTTTTAATTTCCTAATTTTCTGTCTCACAAAGAAATAATCCATTTCTTCGGATTTACAACTATGTTAAACCTGGATTCATGTAATTCACATGTGACCTAAGTGCAATGGACTATAAACTCGAAGTTTCCATATAACTCTGAAAACTCATATGCTTCACAGCATTTGTCAATTTGATTCCTTTCAATATCTGGATTGTACTTCAGAGGTCACATATTCAATAACAATAATACCCACTTGTATACTATTTAAAATGTATGTGCACATATGTGTGTGTAGCTAAGTTTATGAATATGTTTAGATATATATGCAAGTTGAAAAACTGAAGTTATCTTCCAGTCTACTTCCAGAAGAAGCCAAACTGAAGTTACGGAGTCTGTGAATATTTACTGAGACATCTGATGTATTTTGAACTTACATCAGTGTATCTAAGAGTCTTTTTCTTGTTTTAATGTTGTAATTGATTAAAATTTTATAGTTTTATTTTGACAAGCTGTTATTTTGACATATGTACTGCATATGTGGTACATCAGATTGAAACACTTGTAGCCAAGTTTAGTGTTCTGACTTGATTTCTTGTGGTGTTGAAGTTCCAAGTCACGCTGGGGCATCCTCTCATACCCCACTACAGGAGTGGGGCACAGTGGGGGCACACCTTGCAGTGCTCCGTTTTGCTGTTCACAGATACAGGTGAGGACCTGGGAAGGTAGTCAGATTGGGATTTACAGTTGAGTGATAGCCCTCTCTGAGATTTAATTAGCTAACCATATTGGCCACTTTTGGGTGTGCCACACCTAAAAGACAATATGTGATCAATATGGGCTCAGCAGTCTGCTGTTTCTGCTAAAGCAAATAAAGCTTCCTGTAAACTAGGACACCTGATAAGAAAATATTAGAGGACTGATGTTAGAGAACTCCATGTTATTTTTGCAGATTTCAGCATATCACATGCATAGATTGCATGTGCTTGTTAATCATCACATCTGTTAATATGTTTCAAGAAATAGAACACATACATAATTTAACTTTTTCCTTTTATTAGATGCTTGACTCAAATAAAGTATAACGTAGCTGCAGAAAACATTAATAGTTATAATTTCAGGGGGTGAAACATTAAAGGGAACAGTTTCTCTCTCTCTTAAAGAAGAATGGAGCATTAGTTAAGCTGAATGTATCTAGTCGATCTGTACTTGAAAATTCAAGTTAAGGATGCCCTGGGTTTATGAGAGAGACATCAGTAAGATTCTTAGAGGGCCATGTTTATTTCTTTTTGAATTCTTAGATTTCCTTCAATTAGATTGTTCTCTTTGATTTTGCTATTTTAATTACTTGGTCAGGAAAAGTTAAGTTTTACTCCCTATTTTTGTATGTGTAAACAGTTCCAAAATTATTTCATCTAGAGGAAAACATATTTAGAATATGAATGTTCTAGCATTGCCACCAGCTCTTATTTCCTCTTCCATTTTGGGAAGTCTATCAGGGAAGTAAGGTTTGTGCTGAGAGAAATGTCTTTGTCTGTAATAATGATGGGAACAAGCTCTGAATTAAGACCAATTAATTCCCTCTCAAGAAATGAGGGTACAAGGGCAGCAGGGAGACAAGGATCAAAGTAGGAAACTGCTTCGTTGAGTTTCCTATGACATTTTGCACATAAGTGGTGGGATGTTCTTATGTGTTGCATTTAATGATGTGTACATTTATCACGTATATAACAATTTTTTTCTACATCTGTTTGAGGTATGAAATACTAGTAATGCATTTAAATAAAACACATTATTTTTATTGTCTGGTTTTCATTTGCTGAGGTTTTATGTAATTGCAATGAGGAAATGTTAGATGGAAGGAAGAGTTTATCTGATTTTCATGTTAAGAGCATTACTGTCAATTTAGTAAAGACTGGTTATTTTGCATTGCTAGGGAATGGTGTCAAAGCACAGTTGTATTTTACCAGGAGCTTTAGAAAGATCATTTTCAGGCCGAAGCATTTGCTGGCTATGTTAGAACCCCACTGTAGAGGCCCTTTGATCATCAGTCAGAAAAATAAACATATAAGATGCTAGGGTTAGCAGACTGCTGTACTGTGATTTATCAAATAAAAAGCTTAATGCAAATCAGCTGATCAGAGATTGTAGCTTAGCCTTTCAGTTAGTTAAAGTCTTAGCTCTGTCCCTTCTGTCAGGTTTTCCCTTTCAGTGTCAAAGAAATTGGAATGGTACGCTGGAAAAATATAAGGAGATTTAATTAGTAGGTGCATTGGAGTTACCCTGTGCTGATAATGCGTTGTGCCTGTTTAGGTTTTCAAATGCTTTTTAAGACTGATGTCAAAGCCCAATAAAAAGCATATAGAGTCATAGAAATGCCAAACATTCCTTTCTGAAAGGTACAGTGTGTTTTCCAAAATATTTCAACTAAGGTTCGTAAAATACAGAAGCACATTTAACTTTCAGTGAGTGTTTCTGTGAATACAGTGGAACTTTTACTTACTGAATCAGAGCCTTGAAAGAAACACTTAAAGCTTAATGGTACCGTATATAGATAGATAGATGTATTCCTGTTAAGAATAGAAATAAAAGCATTGAGAGCATCATATTGCTGTGTCCTTCTTCCTACTGCATATCTTATGTTTATTTTAATGGTTGTTTTAAAAGCTGTATCAGTTGTCTAATAAGTAATAACCTTATCCTATTAAAAGCTTGTGTGTGGGTTTGAAATTTCAGAACTGGATTTAAAATGTGCTTTATAAAATTAGTGGGATGTACTTGTCAAAGGATGTTTGCCAGAAGTAAAGTTTTAGGTGGTTAAAGGGATGGAAGGAGAAATAAACAATGAAAATAGAGTTAGTGAAAGATGTTTTAACTTTTAGGCCTGCCCAACTTACTAGATATCAAACCAGGATTTTGTTTACTTACATTTAAATAGGTTTATTACATTTAAACAGGTTGATGGCTGCTAATGCTTACATATTTCTCTACCTGCATGGAACTGTATTTTAAGTCTATTTTCATGTTCAAAAACTAGGGCCTATAAATTGTCTCCTAAAAGCAAGCAAGCACAAAACTGATTCAGATTCTTTTTTTCTTCATTAGTTTTTATTTTTTGGTGAGCAGTATTAACAAGTAGGCTTTCTTGTACACTTATACTCTGCCCCTTTTATTTTATAAGAAAAAGTTGAAACATACCTTTGAAAAATTAAGTTGAATTCTGATATAAGAGGAATTTTACTGTCATAAAAGTAGAGCAAATATTGAGTAATTTACTTGTGTTCCTTAGAAACAAACACAAAGTTGTGGTAGCAACTTCAATAATAGCATATATGTAGATACTGGTTTTCCTATTTTACAGTCGCATACAAACTTCTGTCATGGAGTTTAGTATTAATGAATACACATAAAAAATATATATATATATTTTTAATGTACAAGGATGATGACCACCTAATCTGCATTTATGAATTTTCTGTGGCAAAGTTATTTTCTTGTGTACATTTTATTTCTTCATATGTAAAAGAAAATATACCATACATGACACCAACTCTGATTTGATGTCTAAATAATTAAAAAGTAGAATAATTTTATTTTGACAACATTTGGACAGAAAAAAGCAAAACAGTAAAGACTGATTATTTGGTAGGTTGTCTTTCTCTAAAACAGTTCTCTCAAAAATGAGATTTGTATTTTTAATACATATTTTGAAAATTATATGACAAGAATTATGCGTATAGTTGGTTCATTTTTTCACAGAAACTTGCAAAATGAATGGATAGGACTGTTAAATGATAAATAATCTGACAGTTTAGACAGTAATGGAGTCTAAGCTTTTCTAAATGACAGAAATCTCACCAACTTTAGTGATTCATAGGCTTATTTTTGTTGTACAGGTTGGTCATATAGCTGGCAGTTTTCCTTTTGCTTGACTCTTGTAAATTATTGTACGCTGTTATCTGAGTGAAAAGCCATTAGAGTTGTGTGAGGGAGTATGACAACATCACTTCAAAAGATTAAAGCAATTCCCAACTGTACGTGTACACAATTTCTCCAGACTCCTTTTCTTTTTAACTTTTTTTGTTTGTTGTTTGTTTCAGTAGAAATCATATGGTTTAACCCTCAAAGAAAATGGGCTGCTATGGTGACACATTTTAACTAATTGCATCTTACCTACTGTGGACTGGGCTTTTGCACGATTCTATTTCTTCACGGAGCAGTGATTTCCGTTTACTGCATCCTGGTTTATACATGCTAAAACAGTGTGTTTCGCCTGTAGTGTTACTTATGTGTACTGTACAGCATGCTCTAAAAGAGCACCGACAGTAGCGTGCCGTTTAGTCACAGTGCCAAGTCCAATGAAATTCCTATACTGTCTGTTTTCCTTTCATATGTTTTGACAGCAGTCATCCCTGTTAAGTGCTTTCCATATCAGACTCCAGTAGCTTGGATGTAACTTGATCTGTGTTTGGTTTCAGTGTGTTGTCTGCTGACCTAGAGAACACTTGCATTAGCTGCATTGATCAATCCACATCACATCTCATCATTTAGGAGACAATTAATACTGCAGTGTAAAGACTCCCCAGAGCATTTTCTTAGAGCTGGATTGATTTACACAGAAACCACAGGAGTTGTTTGCAAAAGGAGAAGGGAACCAAGTAGGGAGGGGAAAAAAAAAAAAGCAAAAGCATCAAGAAAGCTACATCTAGGGGAACCGAGTTTCATTTAATGTGGTGACTTCTGCTTAAGCCATTCAAACTCCCTTTTTAATAAGGTGTTTTGTGGGAGGGGAAAAAAAGGTTGTATTTTGAAGCTGATATCTGAAAAGTCATTGTAACTGGTCACATAAAAATGTTTTAAAAATCTCGCTATTGACAAATATACATTTGATTGTGATACAAGTATAGTATGCTGTTCAGGGTATAATCAATTTAACTTTAGATTTAATCTCAAGGATTATTAACCTTGCAGCTTTTGAAATACTGATTGGCATGGTTTAATCCTAATTATAATTATTTTTAAATAACTTTTTAATAGAGAAAATACTGTTTGTTTATCGTTATGTCAGTTTGGCTCTAGAGCTACTTTCAGGTAGTTGGATTTTAGTGTAGCCTGATATTGCTAATTTGTTTAAAAAAAAAAAAAAGGCTGTGCAAGTTGTTGAATGTGCATGAACACATTTGGTTACTGAATAGGCAGAGCTCTTAATGTGCTGCTTCACCTTTAGGAAATGCAATATTTTATCTCTAGAGACTACCCATATCAGCGGATGAGAAGCATTTACTAATGAAAACAATTTGTTCTTGCAGGTGACTAATAAGGCTGCTGTACTGTTCTCCTTTACAGACTTCGTTGCTGTTTTGTAAGGAGCATATCTTTGGACGTATTGATAACAATAGATATTACTAAAGACATAAGATTCATAGGAAGGGAATTTTAAGGAGGAGATTACTTACTTCCCTGATACATTTCTCCCATCCATGTTATTGTCTGTGAGTCTGTGCAGATAATGCTAATGAAGCCTGATTACATGTAGTGAACTTCAGAAATCCTTGCAAACCTATTAATATTTGCCACGTCATTACATTGTAATTTTCATTTGTTTAGGTAGGGTGAATGAATTTTTCATGTGAAAAGATCCATGTGGGATTGTGTCAATAACTTTTACTAGGAATATGACAGTAATAAGACACATTTTTTATGGTAAGTCCGTGACTCAAATTTATCATTCTGGTTTTCCCTCTCTTACCTTGAAGCAAAATGTGCACAGCATTGATTAGGGATATGTATTTGGCATATCTTTGTGTGCTATTATTATTTTTAAGTTTACAGGAATACACTAATGTCATAATATTTCATGTTATAGTTTTCTTCTGTTAGTATTCTACAGTTCTTTTATTTCAAGGTACGAACATGATGATGAAAAACATTAATTTGAGTATATTGGAAATGCATGCAGCACATTTAATTTCAAAGCAATTTTACCTGGACATCCAGGTTGTCTTGTTTTGGTATTTCTGCAGGGCAAAAGTCAAAACTACAATGCCTCCTCCTAAGTTTCATTTTTCCATAAGCACTTGTTAGACAGCGTTTTTCAAGTCAAAACTGATTTTGTCAAACGTATTTAAGTGGTTTGATATATGGAATACAGAATATGGATCGTTTCAGTGCAGTGCCATACATATATCCTTATCACTGTTTAAAAAAAAAAAAGATTCAAAACGTTTTTGCTATTCAGTGAAGCCATACAAAATAATCTAAAACTGTCTTAGTCAGAAAAAGTAAACAAAGGCTTTTTGCGTATTTCTGCAGGGGTAAAATTGGAGTTTTCCTTGGACATTCTGTAGATCTTTGCAACAATGATATCAAAGAAATAAGGACTGGTGGTTTTTGCAACACAAACAGACCAATTTCAGTTTGGAAAAGGATTATGTAGCAATGTAGGTTTTGTTTAAGCCTTTCTAGAGAATTGTAACCTAAGGTACAATGGCTATTAAACACTTGATAAGATACATGGGATTGCAATTTCTGTGAGGTACTATGCAAAAGATGTGATAAACATGGCATTTCAGACTGTCTTTCCCCAGGCTACAAGGTTAAGTGAGTGATTGTAAGAGTCAATGAAATTAAAGGTGAAAGTAAGTAATACTGATACAAGGGAAAGGGAGCAATGGCCAATACAAGAAAAAAAAGTGCCTCACACTAGAGAGGAGAATTGCGCAGATAGAGAGGAGATTGGAGTTATAGAGTAGAATATAATTGCTATAACAGAAAACCATGTAACACTGAAATCATTGATTACACTTCACAGCGTTTGGGAATGAGGAATATTTTTAAGGACTGTTTTTAGTGAGTATCTGTACTATTTTTATAAATGAGTATGGAGGGGCAAGGGGGAAACGTGCAGTGTTCCCTTCCCCTTTGGTGATTTCATTGCCACCAAAGTCCTAGTATTCATGGAATATCCAGAGTTGGAAGGGACCCACAAGGATGATAGAGTCAAACTCCTTGGGTCCCCAAAGGACTACCCAAAAAATCACACCCTATATCTGAGAGCAGTGTCCAAACACTTCTTGAACTCCAGCAGGCTCGGTGCCATGATCACTTCCCTGGGAAGCCTGTTCCAATGCCTCACCACCCTCTCGGTGAAGAATCTTTTCCTGATATCCTGCCTGAACTGTCCCTGTCACAGCTTCAAGCCATTTCCTTGGGTCCTATTGCTGGTCACCAAAGAGAAGAGATCAGTTCCTGCCCTTCCGCTTCCCTCATGAGGTTTCCTCTCAGTCTTCTCTTCTCCAGGCTGAACAAACCATGCGACTTCAGCAGCTCCTTGTACTTCTTGCCCTCCAGACTCTTCACCATCTTCATAGCCCTCCTTTGGACACTCCGTAACAGTTTTATGTCTTAGACTGTGGCACCCAAAACTGCACACAGTACTTGAGGTGAGGCTGCACCAGCACAGAGTAAAGTGGGAACACACGCGTTCTTACACATAGAACAAATATTTATTTCACATATTAGGTATATTTGCCAAGTGCATAATATCTTTCCATAACCTTAGAAGATGGATGCTTAGAAGGTAATCTCGTAGATTCTAGATATCCTACATGAGTGGTGTTCAGCATAACTATATTAACAGAAGTTCTTGAAATGTAAGTTGCGGAGAATTAACTAGCTATTTAGTAGAGGCTTTCATGATTTCCATCTAAATCACATAAAATACAGCTCCAGGTATTTAGTAAATAGTTACTGCAAGGTTGTTTTATCATGGGAAAGTTACAAAAGACAAGGTGGGTACTCAAATATCTGAATTTGGTTGGCCTTGAAAAGTCTTGCCATAATGATTTGTGGCTGTTTCAAGAAATGATCTAATAATGTCTACCCTAAATCAGTGTGTTTGCAGTTCAGGTGATCATTACAAAAATGTATTTCAAGTTCATCTATAATATAGGCTATTACGTTCATCCTTGTGTTCACTAGAAGTTCTAGGCCAAAGTCATTTAAAAGACGTATTCTGTAAAGACTTGTTAAATTTTCTTATATTTCCAACTGAACCTAATATTTTATCTTCTTTTATTTATTTTTCTAAGTTGTTATGGATGCTCTTTTATCCAGGCTGAATTGGAATGTTACATGTTTATGGGATCTACATAAATAGGAGTTACATTTTCAGATCATCATTGTGTTACCTTTTGGAAATCTCTTCCTTTGTTATTGTGTTTATTGAGTTACCGTTAGTTGTTTTTTCACTCTGCTTTTGAGTGTCATCTTTATGAAATAACATATGTGGTTTGTGAGATCTGATGAATCCATTCTATTCAGGTCATTTTTTATTTTTATTTTTTGTAGGTACTACAGAGCGGGTGTGTCTGATCCAGGGAACAGTCGAAGCACTAAATGCAGTTCATGGCTTCATTGCGGAGAAGATTCGAGAAATGCCTCAAAATGTGGCCAAAACAGAGCCTGTCAGCATCCTACAGCCTCAGACCACTGTTAATCCAGACCGCATCAAACAAGTGAGTTTTTGGTTGGGAATAGAGTCACATCAGCTCCTTAAAAGTAGCTTCCTTTATAAAAATGTCATAAAACTTTAAAGCTGCAAGGGGTCAACGTAACACGTTCTTTCAGAAAATGTTATTTTACCCTTTAGTAATTTACTGGTCCTTATTTTCCTTATACTTACTTGTTCCATGTTTCTCAGCAGTTCTTTTAGTGTCTTACAAATTTCAGTGCCGTGTGCTAATGTGTTTCTTTCATAAACTCTTTTTCTTTACTGTGTAAGGTAATAATCCACACCTAGGTTTTAGTTGAAAAGGATCGCTGAAGTTCTAACTTAAAAATATGAACCTCTTTGTAAATCTTTAGAGTTACTCAAAATCATGGAACTGAATGTTTTCTACTTTTATGTATCTAAAATAAAACAAAAAATGTTAATTGTATTTTAGACCCTCTAATAGATACTTTAAAATCTTATGTGTAAGAATTTTGAAAATATAATTTACTTGGAATGTTTTCTATTACTCATTTGCTGTTATTTTTGGCATCTTTTTGCCTGATTCACACTGACTTCTTTTAATATCTATAGGACATGCAAAATATATTTTCAAGGTATCATTGGTCTAGTGTTTTCTCTAGTTCATTACAATTTCCAGAACAATTTTAATTAAAAAAAAAAAAAAGTTTCCTGTACGGAGAATGTGAAATAGATTATACAGAACTTTAAATAAATGATTTTCCATTTTATTAAGTAAGAAAAAGATGAAGAAAGAAATGAGTGAACATTAGTAAAATTTTGTCTTGTCTATTGATCCTATATAGGATATATTTTTGTTTCTCATCTGTCCTGTATAGGACATTGTCATATATAGGATAAATTTGTTTGGTTCTTCAACAGTAGCAATATTCAGTGTCCTATAAAGTAATTTGATAACTGTATGCAATTACTTTACTTTGTATGTAGTGCCATACACAGAATGTTTATATGAAGATGTGGTTAAACAGGACGAGTTTGAAATGAACACACTGCTCTAGATGGATGAAACTGTGCTTAAGCCATTGCATATGATTTTTAACAAGTACTATTATTTTTTTCTGTATATGCTATACTTTTGCATGAAAACAAAACAAAAAGCCTCTAAGTAACTTACAAGAAAATACAAAAAAGTAAAGCCCTGATTTTATAGGACTAGTTTCTCAGTTATTAGACATGAAAATGATTGTGCTTGAGTAAAGAGAGAGAGAAAAAAAGCTGAAGACAAGATCTGTGTTTTAAATGTCTTTTCTGCTCATAAAATTTTAGATTTTATACCAACACTTCTTAATCTAACGGGAAATAAATGTTCTTTATTACAATGGAAAGTGTTTTTTTCCCCTTTGCAATGAAATGAAACTAGTTTCAAGTCACTAAGATCCTGAGAAACTAGATTACAGAGATGCTTGGTTATATGCCCTAATACTGCCTGTCTTGTTTCTCAACTTGTTTCTCAGTTGATATCACTTTTCCACATGGGAACTGAGGAGGAAATACTACAGAAAACTTACTTGTAAAGTTGTTGGTGTGGTGTGTTTTTTTTGTTGCTTTGGTTTGTTTTTCTCTTTTTTTATTGGTGGTTATTTATTATTATTATTATTATTTTAAATTTAATTCCACACTTGGAATGGTAAATTAAATGCTTGAGTGATGGATCAGTGATTAGAGCTGATACTAGCGAAGTTAGTGAAGACACAGGCTAAGTGTAATGCATTCCTTATAAAACTCTGATTTCACTCCACATTTTATAATTTAAACATATTACCTGTACCCAGACATGTGCATAATAGTATGACTGCAGATATTTGGAGATATGCATGTGCATATGCTTTTACAGTTTTAACTACAATGAATTGTTTAATTTCTATTATAATGAAGTGGCATCTATTTGTGATATTTTCCTGATATATAAATATTGACTCTATAAGTCTAAATTCCGTTATTTTCAGCATGATGTGAAATTGTTAGCTTAGCTCTTAGAGTTTACAGTGAATGTCCTGTGTCTTAAAAACTACCTCTAATACCTCTTATACCTCTAATTACCTCTTATAAATTACCTCTATTTAAGAAATTAAAAGGATAATATTTTGTAACAGGTAATCATGATCTGGTTGTTATTTTTTTCTGGTGTTGTTATTTTTTCATAGCAGACAGGTCATGACTTTGTTACCCTGATCATTCTAATAATACAAGCCATTACGGACTTGTGAAAAACAAGCCTTATGAATTACATTTTCTTCTTTTACCAAGCTTTTATATAATTTTTACTGTCTTAGCATAATACCCCAAACCTTTGTCACTCCAAATATTTTTTAAGTAATCTTTAGCATTTGAGGTTGAGAGTAGATCTGAAATAATCATTTTTGCCTTCATTAGGAATCCTGGATAGATTTCTGTTGATTTTCTAGCTATCTCTACCAAAAAAATAAAGGCAGTTGTCTCCCCATGAATGAAGGTGCCTGTAGTTGAGGCATTACAATGCCACCCAAGTCTATGAGCATGCAGCTCTCATTTCCCTTTGTTGTGGGCTTCTCTACTGATACTCCCCTCAGGAAGCAGGCTAAGAAAGGACATATCTGGCTGCAGTTTCAATTAACAAAGTCAGTAGGTAAGCTGTTTGCTGACTTGCTCAATTTTCAGAACTTTGTCTTCAGGTATATAAAGAGGTTAAGTCTGGCCTACCTTTTATTTTTAATAATGAAGTCGCTATCCGAACATTCCGGTCTCTCTATCTTTCAGCTTTGGAAGATTCACAAGTCTGTCTGGTTCATTTTGAGCTTTCTGCAGAGCATTTTTCCTGATCTCTTGATCCTGTAGACTTACAAGTAGATACCAGGTAGGTCTGTCCTCCAGGCAGGTCTGATGAGTATTTAACTGATTACTGCTTGCATCTTTTACCTCTTTATCTTTTACATAATATAGGCAACCTCTTCGTAACTGTCAGCTATCTACTGTTTCTAGGTATCATTCAACAACAACCAACTGTGCACTTTTATGTAAACTCCAAGAAACTGCTGTGAGGATCTAACTTGCTTTTTCTCTTTGTTACTTGTTGCACCAACTTTTTCAGAGTATTATAACCTGGGGGAACAGAATACAGTTTTCGTAAAGTGATCAGGAGGCTGGTATGTCTTAGCTTCATAATTAGCACACAGAGCTTTAAAATTCACATCTAAACAAATAGCTACTGTGAACAGTGGAAAAAAGTGTATAATGTGGTCTTATCACATAACCTTCTTCAGAAAATATTGCAGCTTCTTCATATGCTGACTGAATTTTCCTTCCAGCTTTCTGGTTGTTACATAGGTAGAAGGTATTTAGCAGCCTGCCCAGGAAGCACATGTATCTGTAGGTGGCCATTTCAGAACTGAGCATTATATACAATGCTCATTTTATATTTGGATTGGTGATCTTCAGCGAACTCTGCTTTAAGCAGGAGATTCCACTGGTTGGCCTTCTGAGATCTCTTCCAACCTGAATCATTTTTCAATTCTATGAAATCCTTAGCTATCTCAGCATGAACAAAGGTTTTGAAATTTCTTCCTTGAAAGTCTGGAATAAACGTTTCACATATAGAACTTCCAATTAATATTTTTTATTTCAGCTTTTTCAATAGAGAAGTAACTTCTTGTGAGTCTTCAAATTCTGTTCTATTCATTAATCACAGTCCCAGAGCTTGTATTAAAAATGTGCAAAACTATGTGTCTGGACTCAGTAATTTTATTTTCTTCTGGTGAAATGAACTACTTTTACTTCAGAAATGCTGGTCAACAAGAAAATTTTATAGAATCATAGAACGGGTTTGTTGAAAGGACCCTTAAGGACCACCCAGTTCCAACATCCCTGCCATGGGCAGGGACACCTCCCAACAGAGCAGATTGCTCAAAGCCCCATCCAGTCTGGCCTTGAACACTTCCAGAGATGGGGCAGCCACAGCTTCTCTGGGCAGCCTATTCCAGTGGCTCACTACCCTCATAGTGAAGAATTTCTTCCTTATATCTAATTTAAATCTACCCTCTTTTAGTTTAAAGCCATTGCTCCTTGTCCTATTACTACACTCCCTGAGAAAAACGTCCCTCTCCAGCTTTCCTGTAGGCCCCCTTTAGGTACTGGAAGGCTGCTTTCCCTGGAGCCTTCTCTTCAGGCTGAACAATCCCAATTTTCTCAGCCTGTCTTCATAGGAGAGGTGCTCCAGCCCCTTGATCATTCTCATGGTCTTCCTCTGGATTTGCTCTGATAGGTCCATGTCCTTCTTGTGCTGGGTGCCTCAGAGCTGAATGCAGCACTTCAGGTGAGGTCTCACAAGAGCAGAGTAGAGGGGAAAAATCACCTCCCTTGACCTGCTGGCCATGCTTCTTCTGATGCAGCTCAGGATACAGTTGGCTTTCTGGGCTGCAAGTACACATTGCTGGCTCATATTGAGCTTCTTCATCTACCAGCACCCCCCAAGCCCTTCTCCTCGGGGCTGCTCTCAATCCATTCGCTGCCCTGCCTGTATTTGTGCTTGGGTTTGCACCGACCCAGGCGCAGAACCTTGCACTTGGCCATGTTGAACTTCATGATGTTTGCACAGGCCCATCTCTCAAGCCTGTGAAGATCCCTCTGGACGGCATACATCCAGTGTGTTGACAGCACCACACAGCTTGGTGTCATCAGCAAACCTGCTTGGGGTGC
Source organism: Cygnus atratus (assembly GCF_013377495.2). Lineage (NCBI taxonomy): Eukaryota > Metazoa > Chordata > Aves > Anseriformes > Anatidae > Cygnus > Cygnus atratus. Next base: position 23,285,246 of record NC_066366.1, read on the forward strand.
ACTCAATCCCACTGTCCATGTTGCTGACAAAGATGTTAAACAGCACCAGTCCTAATAATGATTCCTGAGAAATGCCACTTATCACCGATCTCCACTTGGACATTGAGCCATTGACCGCAACTCTTTGAGTGCAACCATCCAGCCAGTTCCTTATCCAGTGAGTGGTGCATCTGTCCAATCCAGGTCTCTCCAATTTAGAGACAAGGATATCATGTGGGAACAGTATAAAATGCTTTGCACAAGTCCAGGTAGATGATGTCAGTTGCTCCCCTCCAACCGCCAATGCTGTAGCTCTGTTGTAGAAGGCCACCAGACTTGTCAGGCATGATCTGCCTTTAGTGAAGCTATGTTGGCTGTCATCAATCACAACCTTATATTGGAACACTCATCCGATTTAAATAAGAGGTTTGACTTTTAAGTGTTTAATCAGAATCTGACTTTAAGAATACAGACCAGAAACTGATGGCTTAAATAGAGGATTTTTATTTTAAATGTGGGATATGAGTTCTTCAGACTAGAGACTTGGAAAATGTCTCTAGTTCTCCTTAGGAGGATTCTTAAAATGCATCTCCCTCCTAGAGAATTTTTCTTTTTTCTTTAACACTCACTTAAGGCAAAGATCTATAATTTAGAGCAGCCTTACTAACCTGCAGAATAAGAGAAAATATCTCTGCATTTTTTCATTTGAGGAAGATAATAAATATAAGCTGTTTTGTAGATCACATCTAGTCAATTTCTCATAAAATTTTCTCAGGTTTGAATACTAGTGAAGAATGGCACTGGTTGCCATTCTGCAATGAATAATAATATTGCGTTTACAGGTCATTAGAACAACAACAACAAAAAAAAAAGAATAAATTTTGCTATCCCATACTAGAAAGACAGTACCTTAAATCAGGTCCCACAGTAAAAGGTTAGCATTACATAAAAATAAAACTGTTATTCTTTCCCTCACGTGCCCTTGACTTACTTCTGGTGCCAGATCATATTTTCCTATTGTTTCATTTCACCAGTGCTGAATATAATCTCCATATGTATATAAAAATGTGCTTTATAAATTCAATTAACACTTTGTAGCTGATGATTAACTCTTAACTGTATGTACTTCAAAAGTGGAGTGAGAATAAAGGATTGCATTGGGGGAATGAACAGTAGCATTCAGCATTGCAGAAATTTTCAGAAGTGTTCTAATTCTTAAGAAAATTCTGAAATTATCTTGGGCCTTCTAAGGTGTTGAAGTTTGATGGTATTTTTCCAAATCCCAAAGTAGCCCAGAATCAAAAGGTGATGTTTTCTTTCCTTCACGGTTTTGTGATCCATATCTTTTTATGTATTTCGTTACCTATGTCTGGTTACTTACTTGAGTTTTCTGGTATTTCTACCTAACACCACCATATTTTGCAGTAGTTCTGTGTTATTGTGACAAGTTTTGAGGAAAGAAGGCCCTGGTTTTCTTTGTCCATTTTATTGTAATCTTCATCGTAAATCACTCACTCCGTCCAGAGTTGCTCTGATGATCCAAATGGCACCTGTTTTGCTTTATGCTCCTTACCCCTTACAGTACCAAGGCAAAACATAAGATAATCCTTCTTTTGCATCATACATACTACAGCTCGTTTCCTGTTTAAAAGACAAGTCCCCAAGAGTTTATAAACACAAATAAATTATCTCTATAAATACCTATAAACAAGCTTCCATTTGCATATGCTAACTTTCTTTTTGCCTTGCCCTGTGCCCTAGGTATTCTTTTACACAAAAGCAAAACCAAATGCAAAGAGCATGAAATATCAATCAGAATGTATTTTATTTGTTCTTTATGATGACTGTGTTTATACAGTCATTGCTAAGATGAGAATCATTTGCCAGAGTAGTAGGTTAAAAGAGTTCATAGCAGATGAAAAATAAGATTTGGTACGTTTAGCAAAGCAAATGGTCTGTTTAGTAAGGTTTACATCTGGTGCTACAGGAAGGTTAGTAAGTCAGTCTCTTATGTTGTTCAACATAACTGGAACTTGGAGAGCTCTCTGTTTCTTATTTTAGCTGCAGTAGGTATTCAACTATTTAATAGTATTCAAAAAAGGTACCATCTTTTCTTAAAGTGTATTAAAATATAGGCTTAAGCAAATTAGCATTGTCATCAAATTAAATTGTCATTTAAAAACATGAATATTAATATGCAAGTCCAAAACTCTTAGCTTAGTATTAATAATATAATACGGGTAATGTTATCACTAAGATTTCCTTTGTTTGGAAGCCCTGTAGTGGGAAACTAGAAAGTGGTAAGCAGTAAATGCAGTTACATTTTCACATTTAAATGTTTCTTCCTCATATGCTTTCATGTCTCTAACCCTGTTTCTAAATGGTACTTCATTTTATCCCTTTACTTTCTACCCTTCTATGTATTATATATACTATTTGATGCTGAGAATTAAATTGATTGTCTCAGTATAATATTTATCATCTAGGTTGTAAGTATTTTTTGTGTGTGTTTATTACATGTATATATATATAAGGATGTAACTTCTGTCATTTATACATTACTCTTAGTTAGGCAATTCACAAAGTCATAGGAAAGAGGTCTCAGAAGACCTGTTGGAACACTTTGCGGATGGAGTATGTATTCTGCACTGCTGTGGTACAGCTGTATCTTCATTCTGCCACTTGAAATAAGAAGCATGCAAGTGTCATGCTTTGGCCATCTTTCTGCACCCTTTAGTATGTTGTGCAGCCTGAGAGCTGTCTCTCACAGTTGTACTGGTAAACAACACAAGGAAGTATATTCTTGGACTTAAAAAAAAAAAAAAAAAATACTGTAACTCAAATATGACTCAAATTTATTTTGAACAATAACCTCCTTTTTTATTACTTAAAATCTGTTTTCTCAAATATCTACTCTAGAGGCTAAAGATGGGGGGGGGGAACAAACCCCAACCAAACGTAAAACACTATCATAGCAGTAATTATTGTCTTACATTCATTTGCTCATAACTTATAGGAAGGAAAATAATATTTGAGAAAACAGAGAAGGCCAATTTCACATTGGGTTCATGATGAAGTTTAAAACAAAACAACAACAACAACAAAAAAAAAACAATAAGAAAAAAAAGACATGAGTTGTAAAAGTGGTATATAGTGGGAATTATGACTAACCTGACAGCTAGTCAAGATGTAATTTCAGGAGAGCTTCAATTACAGTATAAATGTTTCAGTCTCAAAAATTGAAACTCTGTAATGTGAATTCATCTTATGATTTCTAATCACCTTATACATCTCATTCCCAGAAGCCTAATAATTACTAAATTCAAGTCCTTGCCTAATGCAAAAATGGTTGCCAAAATTAAAAAATATATATTCTACATTGCTTAATAAATCAGGATTATTGAGCTCTGCCTTTTTTTTTTTTTTTTTTTTTTTAAAGAAGTAATCTGCCTAAATGTTCTTGCAAAGCAATTCAGGATGGATCAATAAATTATGTATTAACCAATGGAAATTCAAATCAAAATCCAAATGCCTGTGTTTGTTTTTGAGAAAATACATTTTGTTACTTTAATATTGAAGAAATAAATAGGTTACTGGTATTTAATGTGTCTCCAAAATTATATAGAAGCTTGAAAAAAAGGATGAAATGCTATCAGTCCTTATATATGTGCGTATATTTCAGAATATAAATATATATATATATATAATTAGTAAAGTCAGCAAACAGAGATTAAGCATTGAACACAGTTTATCACATACCCCAGTATAGAAAATAACGATAATAATTGGTATTACTATTTTCAGTATTTTGTCACTGGTATGTATATTTGGAAAAAAAATGCGTATGCCCATACCTGAGTCTTGTTCGTTAATACAGCTGTTTCACTTTTCAATGTTTTTATCTTTTTTTTTTCCATTATATTTTCGACAAGCTTTTGTTAAAACAAAATAGTGAAAAACTTCTACTTAATGGATGTTATAGTTCAACAGTCACCTGAAATGAGTATTGCCACTCCTTTTTCATTGCAGCCATACTTTTTTGTGCTTTAGGAAGATTGATATTAAGTGAAAATGGAGATGCTTCCAATTTCTTATAGTACTTGTGTTATCAGTGATTAGGTCATTATTCAGTGTTGAAATGTTCTACATATTTTCACATAATTCCAGTAATAACATTTAGTAGCACCAGTGAGGAAAGTTCATTTGATCATCCCGTTTTTTCCTTTAATTAGCATAGTATACCACAACAATATACAATACTGTATGCATCACCAGCAATAGGTGGTGATCACACAAACCGTCAGATGTCTGACATATTTTAGTCAAAGTACATTTTTTTCCTCTTATCCATCCTCACCCCCATTAGTTTAAGCTTAAACGATGAAAATCAGTTCATTTCAGTTTCAGATCTGGATAAAAGATATCCTGCATGACCCATCAAAATCAGAATTATATTTCTATGATTGAATATTGCTAGTGCTGTACTATCATTGAATCTGATGGTTAATAATAATTAAATAATTATTATATCAAATACAATTTGCAAATTGACCCATGCTCTGTACAAGAAGACATGGGAGAATCCTTTACAATTGTCTTGATTTTCCCAGTACATACAATCTACTGACCAACATTTTGCCAAGCTGCATATTTTGTTTGTAGTGCCCTACATGGTAGTATTTTTTACTTAAGCCTCTTGAAAGTGTCTCACTTGATACCTAAGCTGTATTTATTTTATTTTTATTTTTTATTGTCTTATATTGTGAGCTGCAAGCTGGCAACACAAAGTAAGGATCTGTTTCATCAGATTTTTTTTTCTGTTTTGGCTGCTTGATTATGTACCAACTACGAAAATATGGTTCTTCATATGGCTTAACATGCAGATCAAATATTTGTGTGTGCATATGTACAAGCTAATACACATAACTTTATGCATTCACAGTGTCCCAACTTTTCATATGCATTAAGAGTTTTAGTGCAAAATTGTGTGTACCTTTTTTGTGAGGGACTGTCAATGATTGTAAGTAACAGAACTGCTGAAAATGTGAAATTTTGCTTCTTTTCTTTCTAAACAGTTTGGGTTAGTAATTATTTGTTCATATGAAACATCACATTGTATAGCATTTCTACGTTTTATTTCTTAAAGTAAAAGTAGTGTAATTTTGGATACTTTTTATTATTAATATATTACAAAAATGTCAAAACTACATGCTTTGAATAAGTATTGTATGTTATGTTTGGGAAATGGGAATTTGACATTTTCACTACGTTTATAAAAAGAAAAGAATTATTTTGTCAGCTTCTAATACTTTAAAAAGAGATGTATATATAAAAGTTTTAAACAGAGCAGTGCTTTTTTGATGTGTTCAAGATTTAATGTTAAGTATGTATATTATTTAGAAAACATTATCAATAAATGTGACTCTTAATTCTTTTTTGTGTTTATTTTGAACACAGGCTGATGATACATTATTAACCTTTGCTCAATTAACGGATCGTTAACACTAATAATAAATATATTGTAGCAATTTGTTGTGAAGGTATTAGTTGCATGTTCATCCATCATGAGATTGATGTTTACATTTTTTCACATGCCTCTCAATTAAAAAAAAAATAATATTTTAGCAGTTAGTAAATTGCTGAAAGCTCCTTAGGTTCATATAATGGCTTTAAGGTATGGAACACAGTTTGCTGGCTATAGTCCGTGCTATAGAATGGTGCATTATAAAGTACAAAAGTAAATTTCGCTAGTTTCTTTCAAACATTGGCCCTGTTTGCTTGTAGACTGATAACTGTTTCTAGCGTGCTCATTGAACTTGCTGGAATTTGTGTTTACTATAGTCTTCATTTTCCCCAATAGAAGGAGAGAGGAAAGAATATATTCCTCATGTGGTCAGCATATTTTTTATGTGAGTTCACCATCTTGATTTCAAGTCATGAATTTGTTTTTACATGCATAAGCATGCATATTTACATGCATTATTTATCCAATTGACTTTAAATTCCATTAAGTTCCAATGAGTAGGAGAAAGATTTTGTCTTAGGCATTTTTTATTTATTTTAATTTTGTAGTTATGTTACTTTTGTTGGTTTATTTATTTTTAACTGTTCAGTCTAAGGCTTGTAAAGGTTGATTTGCTCCTGAACTGCTTTGTTCCCAGACATTGCCATCTTCCCCAACTACCACCAAGTCCTCTCCATCTGATCCCATGACCACCTCCAGAGCCAATCAGGTACAGTATCATCCTACCATCTACACCATACTTTTCACGGGTGACAGCTTGCAAACTGGAGAAAAAGATATGGTGGGTTAAGGATTTATTCGTTCATTCACATATGTACACCCATAACCATAGATATCTAACTCTTATTAGAATTTGGTAAATTGAATCTTTTTTCTTCTTTAATTTGTTTTGTTGTCCTTAATATCTCAGATGAAAGCAAAATATCTTGTAGAATAGTTTGTTTGTTTGTTTTTTAAATTTGATTAATAAATAGTAAGGATACATACTGGTATGTCTGTGGATAGAGTAAGTCTTGGTATATGTATATTTATGTATATATGCACACACGTATTTACTTCCTGGATCGTTTATAAATTACAATGGAATTACCACTAAAACCATACTTAATTAGTATGGCAATACTGGCAAACAGACTGGCAATGGCAAACAGACTTTTTATTTACTTGTTTATCTCAGGAATTTTCAAATGTGTTTGTGGACAGTAACATAGGGGCATTGTTTAAATAGTATATGTAATAAATCTTAAATGAAATTTTTTTGGTGGAGAATGAAGTAAAATTAAGTCACTTTAAGGCATTTCAAACAGAACTAGTTTTAATTAACATATAGTTTTTAAAAGCATAAACTGTGCTTTTAGCACTATTTTAGTTACACTAATTTGTTTCTCTTTTAACTGAAAAAAAAATCCAGTTCATTATGTCCACAAATTGTCATGCTGTGTATCTTTTTTTTGTTTTATGAAAACTGTTAAAGTTGTTTTATACTGTGCTTTTTAGAACTGATTCTTGCTTAAGAGATACCATATTCCATTTTTTTAATGTGCTGTTAAACTTAATGTACTTTGTGTTCAAATAATGTAAATATTCAGTATGTGCTAACAGTTTTTAACACACATTCTGTTTTAAGTTAACTGAGTGCTTGTATCAGACCTTGCACAAATCAGATCAAGTACCAGAAAAGTTTTCTTCAAATTAAGCTAATTTCCTCGTAAAGTTCACATCAATATTAATTACTGGTCCTCCGATATTTTGTGAACTGCTTAGAACTTGTTGTCTGTATGAACAAACAATTTAATGTACAACGGGACACAAGCATATTAAAGCAATATATCGCATTTTTGATCAACACTTGACCAGCTGTTGAAATGGACATCTAATACTGAAAGTAATGAAATTTAGAGAGAAATTGTACAGATAAAAGAACTAGAAGAAAACTGTTTTGATATCCCTCACTTCAATTTGAAAGCCTTCTTCATCAACCTGCTTCCATTTCAGCAACAGTTGTTTGATTTCATCATCATTAAATGACAAAATCACCTCTTTGCCAACAGCTAGAGATATTTTATGAACGCTCTCTTAAGCCTTTTTCCTCTCCCTCTTAATTTTAGTGTTTTGTGTATTTTAATTAGAAGGTTTGAAAATACTGAACACATAGCTCTTTTAAAAAAGTGTTCTTTTTTCTTTTTCCACTTTTTTTTAATATAACTATAATCCTGATGATCATTAGTGAGAGGAAAAGGAAGAGGTGCTTTTATTTAACAGGAAATACTTATCGGGCATGCTGTTTAATTAGCATCAGAGAAGTGTCTACTTTGCATCTGTTCTATGAATTTCAAATGATCAAAAATACAATGTAGCTTATTAACCTTAAATGTATTTTTTATTAACTGAAAACTTTAATTTTTATAGAAAGTTGTTTTAAGAGATTTATTTCAAGCAATATAACTGAATATCCAAAGGGAAAAGTGTGTATGCTTTGTCCTACCTGTATCCCACATTCATGCATTTTATTCTTAAACTGTATTCAGTTCTGTTTTTATACAAATAATCAAGACCTCTTGAGCACCATAAAAATTTTATAAATGAAGAAGAGTAATAAGTTCCATAAGTGACTTTTGGAACTGTATTTGGCATTAACCCTTGAAATCCTTACTGGTTTGCAATTATTTTATCCCTTCTAGCATTTCTCAGTGTTTTCTAACCATTTCAGCAGGAAGCACGAAGCACATGATAAGGCAATGAAGGATTTTCAGTTCATTCTAGTGATAAGTGACGTAGCTGGCAATTGTTTCTCATCTGTAGTAGTGTTTAGTATTCAGCACCAGTATATCGACAAGTATCTGCACTGCAGCTGTCACACGAAAATGGGTTCCAACATGGTAATCTCAAACTTGTCAGTACTCATGCAAGTAAAAAATTATTACTTGAGAGAGTATTAGAGAACGAAACAAATGTGTTTCGATATATGGCTAGGTAGGATTCTTAATAGAAAATAACTGTTCACAAAATGTTTTACAAAGATAAAATGAAGCTTTCCTGACTGGATGGAAGTCAGGAAATTTAGTGTTAAGGTGGAAGATACATTCACAATGCACCCTGCTTTGTAGCATATAGTAGCATATCAGACTTAAGATCATTTCATTTTTGTATAGTATTTCAATCATGACAAGACCAGATTTTATATTAAATATTAGCAGGGTGATTAAGCAACATTTAAGCAATGTTTAATGCTGGGAGAAATTGTTTGCTGTTGGAGTGAGATTTTTAAACAGAGTTGGAAGATTTCCTATGAGTCACTGCAATTACAGATCTGTTGAGGATGCATGTAGGTGAGCTTACGTGATGATACGATCTTTCCCACTGTACTAGCATGTCAGTTAATTGTGTTCTCCTGACCGGGCTACTAGCATAGTGGACAGAACAATTTCTAGGCACAGATTTTACCACAACAGGAAAATAGTTCTGCCAACAGAAGTCAGAGGAAGCTAGGCAGGAAGTCTGGCTTGTATTATGTCTTCCTTTTAATGACTTGCTTTGCCTCCATCCAGATGAGATCATAACTCCCTTTTCAGGCAATTTCAACTTTGGTTGAATTGTTTTTTGAAATATCCAGTGGTCATGAAACTGTTCGTTTTAATCATTCTCAAGAAGTAGATAGTAGTCTCTAACATATTTTTTATAGTGGAATGAAACAGTCCCTACAGAACTGTCAAGTTGCGCTATATTGAATTCCCACGAATGCAAGAAAAACCTACACACGGGGAGTGCTTTTTTGTTATTTCTTTGTTCCAGGAAAATATACATCAGTCAGTATTATTGTTGGAAATGTCTTATTTATTTTGCAGTACAACTTCCTTACACTTTTGCCCACAATACAAATTCATACACTGGAAATTTTCAGTAAGGAAGGAAGAACCAAAGATGGGAAAAAAAAAAAAATAAGGACACTTGGAATGCATTTCAAATAACTTTATTTTATTCCTATGTGCCTATCACTGAAAAGAACAACTTAATCTTCCTGTACTTCCTGTACAACTTAATCTTCCTGTACTAGTGGCTGAGGTCACTGGGCCTATTCAGCCTGGAGAAGAGGAGGCTGAGGGAGGACCTCATCGCAGTCTACAACTTCCTCACGAGGGGGAGTGGAGGGGCAGGGGACCTATTCTCCATAATCACCAGTGATAGGACCCGTAGGAGCGGTGTTAAGCTGAGGCAGGGGAACTTTAGGCTGGGCATCAGGAAGAGGTTCTTCACCAAGAGGGTGGTCACACTCTGGAACAGGCTCCCCTGTGAAGCAGTCACTGCACCAAGCCTGTCGGAATTTAAGAAGTGATTGGACTGTGCGCTTAGTCACATGGTCTAAACTTTTGGGTAGACCTGTGCGGTGCCAGGGGTTGTACTTGATGATCCTTATGGGTCCCTTCCAACTCGGGATATTCTATGATTCTATGATACTTTTAGACTGAGAGCTTTATTGTTGCCCTCTCATGAACTTTGTCAGCTTTGTTTATAACAGAACACTGACATATAACTACAGTGGTAAATCTGTTCTTTGCATTTATTTGCCAGAAGGAGGAAATCAATTGTACTTTTCCACAGTACACTTCAGGTGGCAATTTCTTTTCGAAAGTAATGATAAGCATCATATAGAACATGCTTGTTTTTCCTCTGTGCTTCTTTGGAAATGTACAAGTGTTAATACTTATTTTAACAGATAAGTGAGCATACATAGACAAGCATTTCTATAATTAACTGTTTGCATATCATTTTCCTTTGTTTACAAGTTTGTTCTTCCTTCTTATCTACATCTTGTACTGTTATGACTTATTTTAGAGGGAAAAAAAGTGATATAAGGCTTTACTTTGTATTTCTCCTTCATCCATTCGATGTACATCTGTAAATGCACTTGCAATCCTGTGCATGTTTTCTTCTCCAATGCACCCTTTTTCCATGAGACTGATACTGCTCCTGATCTTAAATACTGGCCTTAAAAGAATAAAAAAATCCAAAACACACATTCCTGCTGAAAAAGTGAGTAAGGAAGAGTCATCACTCTTGGTAGGGGTCCTCTTCTCCTCCCTTATAATTTAGATAGGTTTAAGCTCATTACTGAGCTTATCACAGACTTTGTCATTAACTTACTACATAAACTTTATATTTACTTTTTTTAAAGCACTATTTGTCCTTTGCCATTTACATTTTAACAAATATACCCTATATTTTCCTGCTTTGTTGTTACACCTGAAGCTATTTTATCATTTTGTATGCTGTAATACAATTTTTTGGAGTGCTAATTGTTGTTGGGACTGCCCATTCAGTCCTCAAGATTTACAAGTTTTTTGAGCTTATCTATGTCATCTGCTTGCTGCAGTATCTGTAGTAAATAATATTTTCTAGCCTGCTTATGTGATGGGACCAAGCCAATTTTCTTGGTACTGCCTGTATATAGCAGGTAAAGCACACTCATGGTTTTTAGAGCTCATGAACTTACCTCACTTAATATCTTATTTGTTGTAGGAGGTGGAAGAAGAACTAGGAAAGAAAGCATTGGTTTAGTTTTCTGTTAGCTTTAGGACACGAAATTGGAAAATTTGTACAATACCAAACTTCAAACAATAAAGTTTTTGACAGTATACAAATCTTGACGCACAAATAAATAATTTTAAGGATGATTCCAGGATACTAGATAAGCCCTCAAAGGCTATCAAGATACTATCTCTATTTACCTATGATAATTTGATGTGAGGGTTATTTAAGATACACTGTCTCTGATATTTTAATTTGAATATTCACCTAATTTTAATTCCCTAATCTTGATGTCATTTCTTATAGTGGTATTGAGAAAATCTATTTTTTTTTTAGGTCTGTCACAGATTAGCTGATGGCAGATGTATCGTTTGAGTTTTTCAAACCTCAGTACCATATATTATGAAGCAAAACCAATGTGTAGTTGTTTAACATCCTGATAAAATGTGCTGTAGAAGTACAGAGCTGTTATTACTGTAATTCAATTGTTCAGAATTTATGCAGTGGTAGTTCTCAATGAGAAACTACAGATAACAACTTGACCTTTTTTCAACCTGTCAGATTGGTCTCTGATAAGTACAATCATTATATTTACATATGGAAAATGAGATCTGGGTTCCACTCACAAAAGTAATATACTATTTGGAAGAGACTTCATCTAATAGAAAATGTTTGGTATGGGCCCATCGCTAAAGAATTTAGTACACTGGGTTCTAAAATTACAAATACATGAAAACCGTAAACATAGTATTTTTTTTCTAGTTATAGTATCAAACCATTTTTTGTTTACAAGTAGATGTATGAGAAGGAAATCAGATTTGGTGTGGTGGTATTTGTAAGGAATGCATCACGATGCTTAAGGGAAGAGACAATAAATGGGCTCTGTAATTTGCATGTTTTACTGACTTTTTCTGGAAGGCCCCCAACCCCAAACTTGTGGTATACCTTTTTGCCAACAGAAAAATGCTTCACATAATTTCTCAAAATAGCACATTTCTCTGGATAGATTTCAGCAAGGATTTTCAACTTCAGTTTTACTAGTTACTCAACATTTTGTGTTCTTTTCTATACAGGTCTTGCCATCGGTATTGTAATAATGCAGTAATAACTTTGACTCTCCATTGAACATTGTGCATTGTGACAAGGTTAAATGGATGTATCTACAGTAGTTACAAAGACATCTCTTTCTGCAGTGTGAAAAAGCCCTTAACATTTTCGATTTACATATATTTTTATGGATTGAAAATTCATATCTCTATAAAATTATTTTTTTAATAGGATGAGAATTTATTTTCCAATTACATGTTGCCTATGGCACACTATAGGCAGCAAATAATGAGTAATGTTTGAGATAACTTACCTAGAAAGGGCTAGGGAGAACTATTCCCTTGTTCAAGTGATAGGGGTCCAGTTGAGGTTCCGGTGCTTCAAAGGTAAACCTTTCCTGCTTCTGCTGTTCAGTGGAAATTCTTCATTTCATGGCTAAATGCTAAGTAGAATTAACCTATGCTCCGTAGAATAACTGTAAATACTTTTTCTGGTTCTCAGGTTAATGCATTTTTTTAAATATATATATTTCTCTTGTTCTTTGACCGTTTTTTCCACATTATTCTTGCAGTTTCTGAGATCAGAGCTTTTTGCTTGCACTGTCTACTTAAAAGTTATGGATTAAAACTTTCTTTAGAAACTACAAATATTGTTTAAAAAAAATCATATATTCAAATCTTGTTTTTTTTCTTTTTTTTTTTTTTTTTCTCGTCACCTATTTAATGTTTTTCCCCTTTGGACAAGTATTTACTTGTTTCCTTTCCCCATCCTCTCTCAGACCACACAGCAAGTTTAGGCTTCACTGTTCATTGTTCCTTTCTGAATGTAGGGGAAATGTTGGGAGCATTCATGAGGCATAGGGAAAGATGTAGCTTTCTCATGGCAGAGTCTCTGAACACTGCTGGCATATTTTTCACTGAATGTCTTGAATGATCTGCCACATGCAGTCTTGTAAGTAGAAACACGATTTCACGTTTACATATTTTGTTTTTATTTTATGCTTGAAAAGAATTAGAATCAATTAGCTTCACGTCATCCTCTCTTCAGAGATTCACTTTCTCAGGGTAATGGCCAACATTATCGTTTCTTTCAATGAATCATAGGATGGATTGGATTGGAAGGGACCTTAAAGATCATCTAGTTCCAACCATTGTACCATGGGCAGGGACACCTTCTGCTAGAGCAGGTTGCCCAAAGTCCCATCCAGCCTGGACTTGAACACTTGCAGGGATGGGGAATCCACAGCTTGTCTGGCCAACCTGTTCCAGTGCCTCACCACCACCTTATTCCTCTGAGTAAAGAATTTCTTCCTTATATCTAATCTAAACCTCCCTTCTTTTAGTTTAAAGCCATTACTCCTTTTCTTATCGTTACGCTCCCTGATGAGAGTCTCTCTCCAGTTTTTCTGTAGGCCCACTTTAGGTACTGGAAGGCAGCTATAAGGCCTCTCCAAAGCCTTCTCTTCTCCAGGCTGAACAACCCCAACTCCCTAAGCCTGTCTTCATAGGAGGGTCCTCCAGCACATTGATCATCTTTGCAGCCCTCCTCTGAACTTGCTCCAACAGGTCCGTGCCCTTCTTATGATGGGAGCCCTGGAGCTGAATGCACTAATCCAGGTGGGGTCTGTGTTTTAAGCTCTGTCCCATGTAACCTAAAGTTGGCACTGTCAAACTTTGTCAAAGATTAAATTTGACTTCTAGTCCTTCAAACTCATACTAGACATGCTATTTATCAGACCTAGTACTGGGAGGAAAAAAAAAAAACAACCAACCATATTCTAAGATACACAACACAGAGTCACTTGGTGTGCTCTATATTGTTTGAACAAATCTGAAGTTCAGAGCAATTTCCAGAATGCAAATCTGGATGACTTTATTATGTTTTTCTGCTGCGTGCTGTGTCAGTCACATGACGATCATATGCATAAGTTTTCAACTGATCAGAATTGTATTTAGCAGCTCTTAGGGAGTTCAGAATTTATACAATCAAGAGTTGCATGAGAATGTAGAAAGAGACATTGGGTTTACAGAGCTTCTTGTCAAACTGGGACAGATCCTGTGCAGCAGAGTATGGAGTAGAAAAGGCGATACCACATTTTTCTGACATGTCAGAGATAAGTAGAGTGAGGCACGGTCAGCCTAGCCCCATTTTGAAGTTTCTATATGAAAAGATGATCCTGCATTGGCCATATGATAATTATTTTTTTCTTTGTGCCATCTAAAACAACATTATTTTCCCAACTTGTTTGTAGGAATAGTGCAGCAATACACTACTTTCTTGCAGACATCATCTGCCTTTTGCTTGCTTTGAGAATTCATCAGGTGGTGGGAAGTCATAGATAGATGTGAGACAAACCCACCCATGAAAATAGATGCCTGCCTGGTATAAACAAACAAAAAAGAAATTAATAATTTCTTTATATACAAGTTACAAAAAGAATTTTGTTGATATATTGCACTATAGGAAATAAGAAATGGAAAATTTTTCATCTTCTGGAGATAAGGTGCATCTGTTGAGGTCTTTGCCTGTAGCATAGCATCCCCGACTTCAGGTAGTCAATACCTGGTACTATGCTTTAACCTGCAGTCAAAACATTATGCAACTTCATCTTATGCAGAATTAGTATTTTCTCTTGGTTTTGTGCCTGTAGTTATTTTCACACATAACTTTTTTTTTTCTCCCTGCAAGTAGATTAGACTTCCTATTAGTAATAAGTTATTTTGAGGCATAGCTTGCAAATAGTGGAGCAGTGGGAAGATCATGACCACAGACTCTAATAAATATCCTTAGAAATGCCCAGCGTCTGAGTTCACTGTTCTCTTATCTCCCAGTGATGTAAATTTCAGTCTTAGTATTTTGTAGACTTGAAGAGTATTTGGGGATAGAGTTAGTACTGGCTGTGTGGCCTTCTGCTTTCCCCTGCTTCTCAAATGTTATCTTAGCAAATGCAGCATTACAGATGAGCGTCTATCTGGGGTCTCTCTTTTTCTCATGTTATTCAGCAGTAGTAAACAACTGCATGACAATTCATTCAGTTTAACTTGGAACCTAGGATTTGAATAGGGTTAATAAAATAAAAATTACTATTTCTTTAAAGTCTCCACATTGGCAATTTCAACTGCAGTGTAAATTCTTGGTTCATGTTTCTAGTAATGTAATATGCGATCTCCATGCTTCTCAGTTCTTCATGGTTATTTTTGTTGTTCACTTCACCAAAACATAAATGCAGTAAAAATAAAATATTTTAAGATATTTTCTTATTAGTAACTGATATTAAACAACAGCTGCACGCTACGCATGAGATACAGAAACTCTGTCCATTTAAGCTCTTTACTGTGTTACTGGTTCATGAAATGAGATTGATTTGTGGAATAGATTGAACAGTGATTAATGACATTCTTTAATAATGAGTACTGAAGCAAAATATAATTTCTTGAAGATCATATGCAAATAAGTGCTCGTATAATTTAGTGATGCAGAAACAAGAAATCAAGTCAAAAGATAAGCAGATCTTTGAAGGCTATATATTGATCTATTATATTTGAAATGTTTAATAAAATAACTCTAAACGTTGTCCAAAACCAATATTATCACGTTCTGTTTTAGAAACAGAAGGAAATGATATAAGTAGCTCTTTGTTAAAGAAAGTTCACAGGTTATAGTTCACTTATATTTGAGCCTTTAAGAGGCTCATCCCCTCCTTTAATTATTTCACAAGTAATTAGGTAAGTCATGTTACACTTCACATGAACACGTACAGTGAAGACTGCTTTGCTTTATGCAATGTGAGTGTATATACTAGGGGCTGTCTTTACTGCATGCCATTTCTAAATACAAGTTATGCCTTCCTTATATTAATAGCAACATGAGCGACAATAATTGAGGAAAGATTACAACCTCAATGTGTTGAAGTTGTTTTGAAATCTGAATTTAATAATTTAATTTAGAAATTACTGATGCCAATAATTTGAGATATTTTATTATAAAAATATTTTTAATGTAAAGATATCTTTCTGTTAGGTTTATTTTTATTAAAGACGCTAGTTAGCAAATATGTACTACAAAATTTCTATTAAATTACAAATATTATTATTACAGCAGATATTTCATAAAAGTTGTTATATTCCATAGGGTATGTACTATTCCACGTTTGCTATTCAAACTAAAATGGAATTACTTTGATATAGTATAGTAATGGCAAGAATTTTGTAATTCACAAGCCATGAAATGTTTAAACTTTTATTATACTATAATTGTCCTAGTATTTATATTAGCACAGAAAAGCTTTCTTTTTGAGCTGTCTGAATTTTATATTGATGGTAAGAAAAATAATAAAAATGAAAGAAAAGAATATAAACCTGTCTGTTGGACCATGGGATATCTCAACAAAATGGGTGCTTTTTAACATCACCAAGAACATTTTGTCATTTCAAAAGTAATGAATGTTCCATAGTAATATTAATAAAAACAATAGTTCAGATTGTGTGCATTATTATATAAACTTTGAGATGATAAATCATTTATAAGGTACTATGAAGTCAAAACTGTTTAGTAAATATATTCATTTCCTCACTTTTATCAGATTTCATTTTTATTTTTTTCCATGTTTTTTTTTTTTTAATAATAAAAAAAATTGTAATCCATGGGAGCTGAAGAATATGTATATACTTTGCATAGTAGTTGAGGTCAGGGCAAGAGTTAGATGCTAGCACTTTTTCAGTGTATATTTAAAAAGATTAAGTTGTAAATCCAAATTTCCAGTATATTAACTCCAAATTTATTCTTAGTATCCTACTTTTCCAAGTTAATGCACACATAATTACGCATATGTAATGTAGAAATAAAAATGTGTGACCTATACATGTAAATACAGCCATGTGCTTCACCACCTCAGTTGGTGTAAGTCATTTTTTTTCCATGTGGATATTTACATCAACTGATTATCTAGTGAAATTATACATGTACAAGTTATCTATATTCAAGTGATGCTTGTGCCTTGGATTTGTAATGCTTAATTGAATCTCAAAAGTTCTTGATTTCTTTTGTTTTTAATCTCTTATTTATAGATAGTTATTCTTTAATGGTATTTGACTCCACAGATTCTCATTGTGGGAGAAATATAAGACAGAGCATGGATGTATGGACACAATATGTTTCACAGATATGCAATTTGATAAATATATACAAGATTCCCCAGTGAACCAAATTTAATGTCATCTAAATCCAGGATCTTCATTTCACAAGAAGGATGCAATTGTACATCCTATTGTCTCTTAAAATTGTAGCTTTTATTGATAAGCTAGGTCAACTTTCATAAATGGTTTGTCTTAGCACAAATCAGTCTTTGTTTCGTTTACTCAAATGATTGCTAATTTCATTCATTACTTCTACCTATTCCAGTGCTCTTTTCCTTTCTTTCTTTCTTTTTTTTTTTTCCCAGTAGTCGTCACCACTGGCTGGTGCCATTGTTGGTTAAAAATGTGTAATTGCAAGTATATGAAAAGGTAAAAAAAAAAAAAAAAAAAGGAGATAGGCTTATAAATTATGCATGTACTTAGGCATAGATTTACTGCTGTGAATGTGAAGTTCTAAGCCAGCCACTTAGCTTTAGGTATTGATATATTTTCCTAAACCAGCACCTTGATACAACCTTGTTTTGTTCTCTGATTCTTGTCAGAGACAGTGTCGGCCTCTGAGAGGAAAGTTTTGTAGTGGCTTGTTGGAAGACTCTATTAGCATTAGAAGGCTATGTAGTGCTGTAGTAGTGCTTATTAAATTTGGAGATATCCACTCATTAGTGAAACTATGTTCTTTTTGTTATAAAAGATTCTGGTAATTACTATTTCTTTGACCTAGAGAGATATGGTTATTTTAATGTTTTATTGTTAACTTTCCTTTACTTCCTTTGTCATTTGAAAACAATTCTCAAATGATATCTGCGAGATTGTCTTCCTTAGATATTTATCGAGTAGCTCTTGCTATACAAGATTATTTTGCAATAGTTAAGCAACATTCAGTACAGAAAGGATCAAGCTGCTGGTCGTCTTTTGCAAAGCCATGAGTGCAGTAAAGTAGCCAGTGAAATTCGTAGGGTCTAGCCCTTGATACCATTAAGAAGTGTTCATCTAGATAGGCCAGATGCATTTTGCATGAGCTGAATTTCTTGCTATTTTTCAGCACACTTATAGTGAAAAACAATGAAGCTAGACAGAACAATCTGTAGGTCAGAACATAGAGATGCTCCTTTTTTCACATTAATGGGATGACCACAAGGACACTAATTCATGTCTCCCCTTCCTTCTGGTCATCTGAGAACAGAATAATTTTCCCAGGATTTTAATTACGAATAATGTAGAAAGGGGGATGTTAGGGTTTATTATTATTTTATTTTATGGCCCAGAAAAGCCCCAAGGTGTTCATTTAGACATGGTACATTCATTTTCTATGGCTTTACATAGGTTGCTGTTTGCAACATTTGCAACAGTTACAAATGTACGAAAAAATTGATCATTCTACCATGTTTACGTCATAGGTATTCATTGGTGATACTATAAAATTTACCTTTCACCTTACTTACAATTTTGTGATCTGTGAGTAAAAAGCATATCCAAACAGGTGCAGGGTTAGGTCAGGATACACCATTAAAATGCTGTTGTGTCTTTTCTCATCTCTCTATGTTTAACTAGATATAGACTGAATAGAAAAGATCTTAATATGATAGAAAAGGTATGAGTATATATCCTAAATATAGATATATATGGAAGACATATCTATAGATATATATTTATTAACATTTTTAAGGGCAGAAATTTGAGGTCAAATAAAATGTTGGAAAACCTCTTGAAATAATTCTGTAACAAAGTGTTCTTTTCTTCCAAGATTTTGTAATGTAGAAGGTTTTCATTTGTTTTTGTGCATGAGCACACTAATGTGTGACATTATTGCAGCTGTGAGATTCTAAGACATGACAGGGAGAGGGATGGTTTCATTCACTGTATCTAGTAGTAATATTTTGCATTACTTCCGTATGGACTAATTTGCTTTCGTTTTTTTCTTATTGTTTCTTAGAATCAGCTGAATTGTGAACAAATGATTTAAAGAGGCACTGCTGAATATGTAGCTTCTGTGCTCTCTTAAGTCTGCTGGAGCTGTTAGCTAGATACTGAATGTGATAGGACTTCTATATACTCCATAATACTCAGTAACTTTTATGGAGAAGTATGTATAGTATAGAAATATAAATATATTTAGAAAAGTATATTAGCCATTTTCAAGTGATTAGGGATTTATTTTGTGTATTTACATTTCATTTTTTGCATCAGATCTTTTTTTTGGCAAATTTTATTTTTTTGCATCAAATGTTCTGTCAGTGGGTACATGATTAACAAGTATTTTCCTTTTTTCTTCTTTTTGTTTTTTGATGGTATGCGTAGCTAGATTTTAATTAAAATTAATTAAGTCCTTTTAATTTAATCCTGTAAAAAATATTCAGTTCTACCATCTTGTCATATCTCAAGGAAAAATGATGTTTACTAAATCTCATAAGGAAGTAATGAGAAAATTTATATTTGCATGGCTCTTTGGAAAACATTTTGTTTTACCATTCAATGTCTAGACCTGACAAGATACCTCCCATTCTTCTTTTTCAAGTTAGAATAGTTTACATGAAGGACTTTGACAAGAATGGCGAAGTTTTTACACAGAGGAATTATACCCCTGATCAGTGATTCACAAATTCTGCATTACAAGATTATTAAGGACACATTCAACAACAACAACAACAAAAATGACATGGACATGCAGTCATGATTCAGAATTCACCAAGACTATCATCACTTTTTTAAACAAGTACCCGAATTTATGATTTATTTTTTTTTTTATGGTTTAAATAAGTGGTTTGGCTATTCGGTTTTCTGAATGTGCAAGTATGCCTTTTGGGTTATGATGCCTAAATAATCATCCAGGAGTCTTTACAAATCCGTCTTTTCCATACTTGAAATGATTCTGCTGTAGCATAGCATTTCCATACCTTTTAAAAGAGAGGTCTCCCGCAGATGGTATAGTGTTGAGAAGTTAAATTTTCTGTATTGTCAAATGTCCCTGATGAATGTGTTACATATTTTGTAAAAATCAACTTTGCCAAAGATGGTCTGAAAATAATTCAGCAGTGTTTGCACCTTATCACTCTACCAAATCCTACAGATAGATTCATTTGAAATGCAGCTTTTCAGATTTTGACCATTCCTACCTGGAATGCGATTTTCATTTTAAATTTGGATTTAAGTCCTAAGGTAATTTGGGAATTTGGCCAGCAGTGCAAGAGAGTGATATTTTCAATGTATTTCTAAGATCTTGTTAGATCCTGTTTTCAGCTTTTCCATGCTTTCGAGTTTCAGACAGCTTCAGTGAAATGTGCTATAGGCAATGGCAATGTGGCTATGTGCCGTTGTACATTCCTATTGGTTGTCCTTTCCTTGGACTTGAATTAAGTGGGATAACTAAACTATGTAATTTTGTTTGCCTTTTTATTTTATTTTATGTTTTTAAGTATATTATTGTGTATTTTATCTGTGTTTATCAAAGCTCATAATGAACCTTGAGTCACTTTTAGGTATAATCGTGGAATGGCTAGGATTGGAAGGGACCTTACAGATCATCTAGTTCCAAGCCCTCTGCCATGGGCAGGGATGCCACCCACTAGATCAGGTTGCTTAGGGCCTCATCCAACCTGGGCTTGAATAATGGGTACCCATGAGGTTCTCTCATATTTAATCTTTCATATTTATCGTGAAAATTTCTGTTTTAGCTAAGGACATACACTTAGACTTGTCTTGAACTTGCAGTGCTCAACCATAAAAAATTGGGTAGCCTTAATCTCTTTGAAATCAATAGGAAATGAATTCCTGTCTGTGCATATAGGTCATCAAACTTAACTCTATGATCTGCTACTAAGAGCGTGTCAGATCTCCTCTATGTTTCAAGCACAGGCTTTCTTCTAGTAACTGCTTTCATCAAGTGTAAAATGTCCAGTTAAAATACAGTATATCACTTATAACAAGTATATAGTTATTCTGGTGCTGGGGAGTGCGTGTGAAGCTAATGCTTCACATTAACTTTTACATAGCCTTTTAGGGATTTTCTTGAGAAGTGTAGAAATGTCCTTGTAGTTTATGTACTTACCTTTTGTCTGACAACTTTTCAGGAAAGCAGCCAGTTCACAATGCTTCTCTGGACAATGAACAAATTAGCCATGAGGAGCTAAAGTAACATCTATAGTTTATGTGACTGAGAAAGTTTTTAAAAAAGGATACGCCACCTGTGCCCCAAATACAGTCAGGAATATCAATTCCTTTTGGAATTCCTTTTTTACGAGTTTTTAACTTAGATCCTGTCTAATGCAAAACAATGGGAGTTTTCTAGATGCCATCACAGGCACATAATTGTTTTTAAAAGAATGTACGTTATCTACTTTTTTTTAGATATATTTGTATTGAGTGTCTTTTCAGCAATTCCAGTAATGATATTAAATTATAATTACATGCTGTCTTGCAGTCAAAAGTATCCCAGTTTACTGTACTCAATAGTACTGTAAATGTTCATTATTTTATGAAGCCCATCCTTGTGTATATGGCATGTTGACAGGTGTTCACAACACACCTCGCAACAAATAGGAGAGGAAAAAAAAAATCACAGGAAGATTTTACATAGGGGGAAAAATATATTTTAATTTAGCTAGAGAATAAAGTTAACATTTTGCTGTCACTGAAAGTGTCATTCAGGCTTTACTGGCCAGTGGAGTTAGTATTCCTACTTTTTGTCCTATTAAAAGATGTTTCATCTGAACAATGAATGGCATAGTCAATATAGATGTCTGCTTTTCTGTGTATACTACATACTCTGCAATTGATTGAAAGTCTATGATTTTTTACTCTTGCATAATTCAGCATGTAACCAGCTCATTTTTTTTAATTGTAAAAATATGAAAAGTATAAATGAAGCTACTCAAAATACATAACACTTCCCTGCAAATGTAATTTGAATCTCATGAAACATTAATGCATGAAATATGGAGAGTTGTTTTTGTGCTATACTGAAACAAACTTAGAAAAGTTTCTTCTCTATGTTATTAAAACTATGTATTATAGAGAAGTCATGGAGGATGCAGTTTCATATGTTCACATACTTTTGAATTGTGGTTTTGTGAGGTATAAGAAACTAGTCATAGACTAGTGTATGCATATGTATGTGTAATTTTAAAATAATAGTTTATGCAAAACTAGATAATCTCGTAGAATTGACCACCTGCATAAATAACATAGTTTTAATATTTATTCTCCCTCCATACACAACTTGCATGTGCACGTATCTAGTAAAAACTGTGTTTGAGAGAAGGTAACCTTTCCATTTATGTTTCAGAGCCTACAATGTGCACACTAATAAGAGAATGACAACTAAAGCAGAGACCAGAGAATTTTGTTTGTTTGTTTAAACATGATTTGCTAGTTCCTTGCTCTGAGAAGTTTGCATTCCAAATTACATCTTTAGTTAAAATCTTCATGTTCATACTTTAAAGTAGGCAGAAGCATAATTAACTAGAAGTGGGAGGTACTTTTTCTTTTCCCACAAAGAGTCAAGATTTAGTATAAAAACACTAATTGAAAAATGTTCCAGATTTAAGCTGAAGCAGCAAAGTTTTGCAGAATAAATAAATGTAATATTTTTTCCTTCCTCTAGTAAATGTTTCTCCAGTTTGGTTCCAAGGTTTTAGACCTCTCGATTTTAAGTGTAAATAATTCTGAATATTTAAACTGAACATAGATTTGTATTATATGATAGTTACTAGGACTAAAATGAAACAATACCCTTGAGCAATGCAGCTTCAGCTGAAAGGAGGTCTGAGAAATGGAACAAAATAAACACTGGTGATAAACAGTAGAGGGCAAATAAGACAGCCCAAATTCCTACTGAAATTTAGGGACAGATACAAGTAAAAATTTTAGATGATGTGTTTGCCTTGTTATTCTAACTTTTGTTTTTAGTAATCTAGTGTGCCTCTAACTTTAGAAGGGCCTCTGCTGCTTGCAACAGATTTTTTTTTTAAAGGATTAATTTAACTTCAAGCTTACTTGGAAGAAACACTAGTTTTGAATGTAGAAATACCACAAAGAAGCAACATGAAGAAATAAAGAAATGAGACTCATCTTGCAATAATTTCCTGTAAAACATATGAAGGAAATATTGTAAGTATACATACTTCTTTTGATGAGAAGAAAATCTCAGGAACACAAACATTACAGGAAAAAAAAAGTGCATTATACTGAGGAAAAAAATAGAATCTAATCTCTTCCTATAATCCAATTACACTTGCTCACAGAATATTTCAATTCTATTGAAAAATATGGAGAATTGGAATGAAAGTTGCAGAATTTAAACAATCATGGAAGGTGACAGCTAATGTATGATATAGATTTACACTAAAATTTGCAAAGAGCTGATTCTCTTTACATGGTTATTTTCTTATATTTCTAAATAAATATCAAGTAGAGAATTGTCTAAACTCTTTTAAAAGTTTTTTTCTTTCCTTTTTTTTTTTTTTTTCCTGAAGAGAAAATATCTAAATTCTTGGACTGAGCAACCAGGAATTTGCTCAGTGCACCACACCTGTGAAAAAAAAAAGCTTATGTGATGTGTACATAAGGAACACAATACAGAGCTACTGAAATCAGTAAAAGACATTTCATTAACTTCCTTAAGGTTATGGATGCACAGTCAATATAGATTTTGCTAGCCTGGTAGTTTTGCCTGCTATACCAGTAGGATGAAACAAGCATACCCATGACCTCTTGAGCTTGTTCTGTCCTGGTATGAAAACTTGTGGTTGCCATTGGGTATGTAGCCAGGTACTTTCCAAGAGTTGCCCAATACGATGAAGCATGGCTGTAAGTTCTAAGTAGCTGAAGTGCATGCAGGTATTGTTATGCCTGTAGTGTACTTAGCTGTTTTCCTTTATCACATCTTTTATTGACCCTGTTTTTTCTCCAAGATTTTCATCATACTATCACTTCAGTTGAAGGATGGATGGCATGGGACTACTCATATCACTATAATCCTATTGTAGTAGTGTGTTTAGTCTGCCACCAAGAAAAACATTGGATGGCGCTTACTCTCTGTCTGCTCTCTATGGGAACTTGTGCTTTTCTGATCAACTCCAAGCCTATAGTCAGATGAGCAGCTAAAGTACACATAGCATGAAATTCTGATAGGTATAGAAGAATCTATAGAGCCTAGATGGAATTTGAGTTTAAAGTAATTGATGAGTACTGAAGCAAAGAAAAAAAAGGGGGGGGGAATATATATATGGAATATAGAAATTTACAGTTTAAGGCAATAATAGTTATTTGCTTTAGAGAGTATAAAATGTGGAGTTAGGATGAATCTATTGGATTAGAAATAACATTTTTAGTAAAGATTTAATTCTGTTAGAAGAGGGTAGGATAGAAACACAAATTGAAAATTCTAATAGCTAAAGAAAAGAACAACTATTTGAGAAGATTCATGGCATGATTTATAAAAACTTAATACAGATAGAAAAAGTAAAAATGAAAGCTGAATATTAGATAAAAAGTTCCTTGCTTCATTAATCTCTCTTCAGAAACAATCCTATGGGGTAGAAAAAGCAGAGGATGATGCAATTAAATATTGCTTTTGTGAAATTTGTTTGTTTTTCAAGTTGTGATGCAATTTTGTATAATCAGTGAGACTTTTTTTTTAATGTAGTTTAGTGCAGGCATGTGCACTAAATAAAAGGATTGGGAATCTTGCTGTAGGCTATTGGAGGGGTTTACAGGATAGGACTGGGGATGAGGACTGGAGAGATGGGACATACACTTTTCTGTCCATACTAAAACCTTATTTGGTGATGGCTCTGCTTACCAGGAAGAAGTTCTGCATTGCACGCTTATTGCTGCTTAGCACAGATTATCTCTTTGCAGCATAAGGGAGGGTATAAGAAGTGTCATAGAACAATCTCTGAACATCTGGCATTCCACGTTATTCGACTGCCAGAACTGAGACGGGACTTTTAGTTTGGTAAATCAGAGGACTTGTAACATAGGGTATGCTGTCATTATGGGTGTGTGCAGCATGGGGTTATGCAAGTGGGTTGTCAATAAAAGGAAAAGGATTAAAGAATTAGCTGATGCAGAGTTTAGGAGTTTAGAATTTTGCCGCATGAAATGGTGATAGTGACTTAAAGCAATTTGAATCCTGTCCTCAGGACATAATGACAGATCGTTCAAGTACAAAGCATCCTTCTCTGAAATGCAGTTTCATCAAACCTCTGCTAATTTCACAGGGAACAGAGGGCAATAAACTGCTTTCGGGTTTGAGCCCTTCATAAGCACTACAGTTTCTTGACTGTTGCACCTTTGTCAAGGCTTTTTAAAGACAGCGTTGTGTTGGTGAAAACATTGCAATGAAATTATTTCAAATTGTTTGATCCTTTTTCAGGAGAGAAGTAGTTTACTCTGAGCCTGATTTTGACGTTCCTTAGAATAACGCAAATAGGATGAGGGTGATGCCAGTGGAAGTAATTAATTTGCCTTGTGAGTAAGCAAATGTCATGATTGCAACCCTTATTTTTATAAAACCTATTTAGCATGAGATGAAGGTTGAATGCCTTCCTTCCCCCTCCTTGGCTTATGGCATTTGAAAAAAAATCAGATTGCATATACATTTTAAACTTGTTTATTATTGTTTTGGATACTCACTCTCCTTATTGCAACATAAATTTCAATATTGCCAAGAGCGTACACATGAGCCTCGAAACCTAACCTTCCTGTATACTCAGAGACCTTTATTAGATAGCTCAGAGCACTTAGTTTGTATATTATTTAGGTTTTTCATTTCTGAAGCCAAATAACTTTCTGAACTACTTATCTAAAAAAAAAAAGGAGTAAGAGCACTGTCCAATTTCCCTGAAAGACAAGAAAATTCAGTATGTATATACAAGTGGTGGTACAGGTAATAAAACAAAATAGATAATTTGCTTTTTCAACTTCTGTTTTTTTGACAGGAGTTGAGACCAATAATTTTATTGTATGATTTCATACCTTGTAACTACTTGACCTCATGGTTTTTAGGCTTCATCAGAAAATAAAATATATATTTAATATATGCTGGCACTTAGAGATCTGTGCCCTGTTATGTTAGATGCTGTATTAGTATGCAACACAACCAATGCTTGTCCTAAAGCTTTGATATTCCAGCATTTAAATCATGGAAATTCAAGTGAATACAGGAAACAGATGGAAAATTACAAATTGTTAGCAAGATTAATATGACCTAAATAAATAAATAAAAATCCTAAATGTTTTGCTTTTTAACATACTTATCTCCATTTTTAAATAACATTTTCACGTAGTCATCGCAAATACAGGCACTTTACATTTGAATATCTCAACATAATGCAAATGTTGCCATTCATTTCATCAAGAGTAGGATTTTACCTTTGTTTTAAGTAAAACGCATAATGTTGCATTTATATTTTGTTAAAAGTGAACTTCAACTGTAATATTTTTTTGTGATGTCTTAGTATGAAATAGATTGTGCATATTATCTAATGTTTAGATAACTGTAAATTTTTAAATTTGTGATATATGATAATTGGTGTAATTTCCACGCTGGAAAGGTTTGTATATCAAAGGATATTGGTGGCATTTTCCTATAATAAAAAAATACAAAAGTGTTATCAGCTAAGGTACACAATCTGATGTTTCTAAAATAGATGTTTAGAATTTTTGTTTCTCAGAAGCAGACAAAAAGAAAGAAAAAATGTAACATACAAATCAGTAACTCCAAGCTTTATTTTCCAAAATGCATCATAATTTGTTGTCTATGGCAGGGTAGAAAAAAATTTCAAGAAGGGAGTGGATGGGTATAGGGAAGGACATTGTTCTTTATCCTCACTGTGACTAGCCAGATAATTCTGTTGAATGACCAGAGCTGTTAGCAGTGAGCCAAATGAACTTTTGTAATATTAAGATGGAAAGTGGTAACTTCCTATTGAGAAAACCTTTCTTTTTTTCATACAGAGTATTCCCTTCTTCATTTT
Organism: Cygnus atratus; assembly: GCF_013377495.2. Classification (NCBI taxonomy): domain Eukaryota; kingdom Metazoa; phylum Chordata; class Aves; order Anseriformes; family Anatidae; genus Cygnus; species Cygnus atratus. The sequence goes on from NC_066366.1 coordinate 23,312,434, forward strand.
GTGTCCGAATTATTTTATTGGACTACACCAGTCCTTTAGAGTAATCCCAGCTATATTACAATGACCTGGATTTTCATGTTTATTACACATGTAGCTATGTTATTACGTGTCCTGCAATGATGTCATAAAATTAACTACTCAGATGTTGGGTTATGAGAGTCTTCAGAGCTTTGCACTGATGATATCTCTAACTGTAGTGTGGGCCCACTTCCACTGTCAGATTCGAGGTCAAGTCTGCTGAGCTAGAGCTTGGAGCAGCAATTGTAGACTCTTTTTAAAATGGAAATTAATGGAATATATTTCCTAGGAAATTGTTGGGTTTGTTTTTTTTCTTTTTTTTTTGGTTTGGTTTGTTGGTGGTGGGTGGGTTTTTTGTTGTTGTTTATTTCTTTGTTTGAAAAGTTTTCACTTTTTTATTGCTTGGAAGATAATGCAATGAAAAATGTTTTTATACAAGTGAAAGTTAAAATCCAAAATACTTTTTTTTTTGACTAACTAAAATATCAAAACTGGTTGAATAGGTGCAAATAGTGGCTCAGTCTAATTTTTCTTAAAAGTTCTACAATATAATTTGCTTCAAAAGACAAGATTTATTAAGGTACTCACAATACAGGCATCATAAAATAAAATACAATAAAATAAAAATTTTCAGAACACAGAACAAATAAAGCAGTAAGTGGAGCTCACTCAAAACACTCAACTTGATTCATGCTCCCAGCTTCAGTAATCAAAGTTCTGTGAAAGACTTCAGGTATTTTTTTTCCCAGTAAGAAATAGATTGTTTGCAATCTTTTTTAAAAAGACTTTATAAATTATTTTTTTTCTAAATCTATTATCCGTTTTCACACCTTCTTATGTTCTTAGATTCTAGTTTTACACTGTTTGTAAGCACTTATACCTAACTTAATCAGAACAATGCACATTGGTTATGAAACCAAGCAGGATTTGCCAAGTCAGTTTTCAAAATCTCCCAATTAAACTATTAGTACATCTTAAATCAGTGGAGTCAGGTAAATGTTTCCTGTAGTATGTGGGAGGAAAAAACAGCAACAGAACACAAAAATCAGAATCATGAAAGTTTGTTCCATGCAATAAAAGGTTTGCAGAGTTTTGCAGAGTTTAAAGAGTTTTCCTGACTGTTTCTATAGAATTTTTTATTTTTGGAATTTTAATAACAAATAAACCACCTTAAAATGTATTCATGAAGAATTCATTATATTTAGCAATTCATTATATTTAGCAATTAGTTAATACATTTGTCTTTAGATCCCAAATATCAAATCGGTTCTAAGAATTGTTTCTTTGTTTTGGTGACAGGAAAACTGAAAAAAAGAGCACCTCAAAATCACCGAAAAGTTTGACAAATAGAACATCTTTTGTTTTGATCTCAGGGAACTTGAATAAAATTCTAAAGAAATTAAGAGTTCGATATATGCTACCAAACAATTCAGTGCAAAATGCAATATAGTATGTTAAATTTTTAAGGTACATACTGCATAAGTGGAAAATGTAAATATTTCTTAACTTTAGCTGGGTTTTCAAAGACTTGATTTTGGAGCTATCATAGCAACTGGAAATATCTATAATGGGTAAGACTAGAAAAAGCTTATTTCTAGGGCATGCATTTTTATTCGTAATTAGCTTGACTTCATAATAAGCTTGAATTTGTAATAAAATTAACATGAGAATGTTGCTAATAATTTTTTGATTGTATTTTATATTGACTTGTTGCTGAGATTTTAGATGGCATTTTAGTGAAAAGACTGACAAATTGAAAAGTGTTACTCCCACATGTGTGGTCCACAAAACCTGGATGAATGGATATCAGTAGGCTACTAAAATGTACTTTTGTTAAGATAAAGTAACATTAATTCAATATTATGAAACAGATGTTACATTAAAATTTCAATACATTTGTAAAATGTATATTGAAAAGAAAGGCTAAGAATACATATAAATATTGAATTTTTATCTTGGATGTTGTTCTTCACTCATAGCAATAAGTCAATAAGGAATAAATTTGTTGACATTAATGCAATTGCATTAGTTTAAAACTTTAAACAGGAGGAAAGTTAGAATTTATAGGGAAATACCCTTTGAAGACACTTCGGTAAACATTTTAAGATGTACAAATGACATATTTTATTTTTTCAGAATCAACGTTTAGATACACCTGCTGCATTTTCTTTTTGTAGGCTGAGTAATAATATGCTGTAGCACACAATGAACTTTTGTATTCTGATGTGGCTAATAGGTTGAACAATCAACATCATGTCCTATTCAAGACCAACTGTTTTGTCTGTCCATGCTATGCCATACTTGCTTTAGCCAAATGCTTTTTTTTTTTCAATGATTACTACATTATTATAGATCTTTCAAGTGAAGGTAAAGAATTTCAAACGCGTTTTGCCTAAGAAGTTGGTTTGCAACATTAGCCTGGAAAGAGGGGAATCAGATGAAAGCACTCACTTTGATGTAGTCTAAGATAATCTTTCCATATGAGCATAATACCTGCATTTGTTTAATCTCTTTATCTGAAATGTACTGTGCTGAAAGCAGTATATTCT